>NW_025940339.1:0-1508 GCF_000764305.2 Hyalella azteca
GTCTCAGACAAATTTACAGCCGGACCCGCGGCCGCCGGACTCCAAAAATAGAAAAAACCTAGCCAATCATTAAAACCTCGCAGGTTAGGTCCAGTTAGGAACAGGGTCCATTAAAAACACAAAAAACCTAGCAAAAACCCATAAAAACACTAAGAAAACCTTTCCGCAAACAAATTTACTGCTGCAGGTCCGGCAGTAAATTTGTCCGAGACCTCCAGTCCTGGTCCAGACTGACCTGTTATCAACTTATCAGCAATAGTTACCATAACAAAATTAAGAATTTTTATTTTAATTGCATAACCAGTAGCACTTCTTGCACAATTAAAGTTACAATGAACATCCAATTCAAAATCACGTATCCAAAGCTAAGCATGTCGCATATAACGGGTTTGCATCTTCCGATGATGGTGATGAAATGAATTGCAAATGTTGCCTTGATCTACAGGTTGAAAATTCTTGGAAAACTAAATACATGAATTAATCGATCGTTGCGTTAGAAATATTTGAAAACGTTTTCAATGTGAACAGAACTTGATATATACAGTAAAATTAAATTTCTATTTTTAATAATGAATGAACGAATTAATTTATGACTTCCCTGTTCAATCGTATATCAAAACAACACATTTCTTTCAAATGCTGGTGCTGCTTTATTTGGTTTGGTCAACATGGTTTCGTGATCTCGATACTTATCTGGTTGAAAAAAATTGCACTTCGTAGCTTTTTACTGATCATTTAAAAGCATTTGCTAGTGCTTTCCTACTAGCAAAATGACACTTTGAACATTTTTGCAGCAGGTAACGTGGCATGGTTGTAGTGACCAGGATCTATTTTATCCCATTTTATCCCATCTACTGATCACATTTCAATGAAAATTTGTGCATGAAATGAAATAATTATTCTGGTGTGTTTAGCTTGTGACAAATTTTATAATTTCGACTCCAATCACATGTCACAGCAATATGTGCAAGAATTTCCTGTGGCCAACAAATTCTTCCGAATTACTTAACAAATCTTAACAAACACAAGAACATGGAGTCACTAAAGCTTTTTCACATGTGTTAAGATCACAATATTTTTTCTGATTACCGCTGCATTCTCAAGTTATATGGCTGATCTTTACACATTCATACGAGAAGAGCTATAAACTATAGGGAAGGAATAAATTTTGAATAGAACATCGACTTAAAGCCTTCAAGTTTGAGGTCTAGAAATTTATTACTTGCTACATACAGTCAGCATGTTACAAATGTGAGTTTAAATTTTTCTCTGAATATTGTTGTGATCGGTTGATATTGGTTATAATTGTGCAATTAATTTTGCCCTTTGTGCAAAAACTACCTCCATTTGTATGAATGGTATGAAGGTTACAGAAGAGGCACAAAGAATATTTTATTGAAGTCAAGTTTCAACTTGAAAAGAAGTCAACAACCAGCGCCATCTGTTGGATTTTTCTTCCAAGCTTGAACACATACGACAGACAGAACCAGAATTTTGTAAACTTGTGA
>NW_025940340.1:0-535 GCF_000764305.2 Hyalella azteca
ACAGAAAATTTGAAATAAGCTTCGGGCAGCGAAGCGCAAAATAGAGCATTTAATTTATGAATTATATGAATAAAGTGCAATTGTAATCTGACGATTTGTGATCTAGCAAACGCTTTGTAGAGACAAACTGCCCGTGTGGAATGTGGAACAGCCTCCCCGATGACATCGTTGGAGCTCCAAGTATGAACGCGTTCAAGAACAGACTAGATAAAGCTATGGAAAAATATATGTTCAGATTTGAAATGCCTAGCTCCTTATCGAACCCGGTGTAAGTCTAGTAGCTACTTCAACTATCGCCAGTCATGAAAAGATCCGATCAAATGATACGAGTTTAGATCTATGAACAAGGCACGAAATGGAAAAGAATCGGCGACAGGCCACATCAGGCCTACATTTCAGCGCCGACAACATTATGTTATGTTATGTTATGTTATGTGTAATTTTTATAACAGTCTCACGATGAGACTTTCTGCGCACTCATTTCCCCGGAAGGATGAGAACCCATGCATAAGTTGATACAATAATGAATAGTTTT
>NW_025940341.1:0-502 GCF_000764305.2 Hyalella azteca
ACGAAACCCTTTGTTATTATGGTACCAGCTATACGAAACCCTTTGTTATTATGGTCCCATGAGCTATACCAGCTATACGAAACCCTTTGTTATTAAGGTACCAGCTATACGAAACACTTTGTTATTATGGTCCCATGAGCTATACGAGTGCCGTTAGTTATTTTAGCTTAATCAGCAACATGATTCTTTAATAACTAACAATAACCGATGTGTATTCCTTGATCGAGCCAGAGGACCTCGCTCTACATTTGAGTACAGCAAATTCAGGAGCATTTAACAGCCTCACCTCTGATAGTCAAAATCTCAAAAGCCTCATCGAACCTCGTGTGATTAGTATTAATGAATTCAAAAGTGCCTCTAATAGAATTGGCAAGATAGAGTGACAAAGTTGCAATCCCTGTGCATTCTCCTTCATTAGTTAACTTGTATTACACATCACCTCGTTTCAACAAAAAAATTGATGCAATATTATTAATATGATAAAATACTACAGAGTAAATGA
>NW_025940342.1:0-392 GCF_000764305.2 Hyalella azteca
TTGAGTAACACTATTAATTTTGAAACCTGCTGTAGAAACATGTTTCGCTGTAGCCATTACATCATTTAAATTAAAATTCAAGTTTGGCAGAGAACAACTAGCCACCTTTGAATTAAAACTATAATAGGTTACATCCCAAGTTTTATTTGGAACTGTCATTGCATTTCCAACAGAGGCTGGATTACAAAATTTAATTCCACAGTCAATTTCATCGGTTATCCCATCGTTGTCGTCATCCAAGTCTTCGCTATCCACAACATTATCGCCATCAAAATCGGTATGAGCATCGGATGGATTAGTACATGCATTGAGCAAATTCTCATTATAGTAGTTTAAATCATACGTCTTTTTGTAAACATTGTTATCCACTGCCGTTTCTAACAAATCAGCAA
>NW_025940343.1:0-485 GCF_000764305.2 Hyalella azteca
GGAACCAGTTCTATTGTCAATGTAGGTTTGAAAAGAAGAGTAATTTAAAACACCCAAGTTCAGAGTGTCCACTGCCTCTAGTGACCTGCATGGAGCGTGAGGTGCTTATACACGGGGCTATTAGTTGCGTATACGAGTTGAGTCTACTAGGCGAGGCTACTAAAATTTGTGATGCTTGACGTGTTCAGATGCAACTAGCTGGTTCATTGCAGGCAGAACAACTCTTCTTCTTTAATTGGAATTTATGGGAGCCTCTGAAGACTGGTTCAATGCGGCCCCATGTGAGAACAGTTCAAGGAATTTTCTTTTCAGGTACAAAATTGGGTGTCTTGAAAAAAAAAACTCAAGATTTCTCAATGGCTGAAGGGTTGCAGAACCGGGCCACCAAAGTGGAGACCACACCGGGGCAGAGAGCACCACTCCAGGGCAGAAAGCCCCACTCCAGGGCAGACAGCCCCACTCCAGGGCAGACAGCCCCACTCCAG
>NW_025940344.1:0-520 GCF_000764305.2 Hyalella azteca
TGCCCTTTTTAGCCATCCATTATGATCCATATACTGTTATTGTTAGTGGGCTAATTGCAGCATAAAAAAGAACACTTCAGAAAGACAAAAAAGTTAAAAAAATCAAAAAAATCAAATAAATCAAAAAAATCATGAAAAAATCAAAAAAATCATTGATTTTGATTTTTTTGATTTTTTTAAAAAAATCAAAAAAATCGCCAACCCTGATATGAATGTACCACATGTGTACACATCGCGATTTTGAGAAGTACAGCATGTACATATATGGCGCACATCGCGGCCAACGTGTTAAGTTATTCATGGTATAGATGCTGCAGGCTTGTTAGTGATTTCGGTCCTGTCTTACCCCATCTGACTATATAACTGCTACACCGGACAACTAGGCAACCGGGCACATGTACAACCATACAACCAAACAAACGAAACATGGGTCGCTTATGAAGTACTTGAAGATGCTTCTGTAAAATATTTACATTATCAACACCTAACACAACTATTATTAAACACAACCTCAATACAA
>NW_025940345.1:0-460 GCF_000764305.2 Hyalella azteca
ACCAGCCCCATTTCCTGATCTCAAGAATTAAAATTTATCGTGATGATCGGAATGATATTTGCACGAATTTTACAACGTACGAGGTTACATAAAAAAACTTTCATCGGTAAATTTGGAGTATCGTTCGGAATTAAATTATATTAGGTTATACTTCCTGTTACATTAGGTGAGGTTCATGCTGCAGACAGGTCCAAAGTTTGAACTTGGTGCCAGAAAACTTCTTTGCTAATGTAATACTCGAAATATGTGTTATATTACCTAGCTCTCGGTGCTGCACGCACGGTTTGATCCGGCGGGCAATGTTCACGATGACCCTCAGAAATTCTCTCTTCGGGGTCGTCATTCGTCCTAGTGCCGCTATTTTGTTGTTAGTTTCATTTCTTATGAAATAAAACTTTTAGGAATACCATTGCATGCGGGCTGGTCCGTGGAGGCTGTACTCATGTACTCACCAGTGCAT
>NW_025940346.1:0-383 GCF_000764305.2 Hyalella azteca
TCTGCTGGTCTGACACTGTCTGCTGTCCTGCTGGTCTGACACTGTCTGCTGTCTGCTGGTCTGACACTGTCTGCTGTCTGCTGGTCTGGCACTGTTTGCTGTCCTGCTGGTCTGACACTGTCTGCTGTCTGCTGGTCTGGCGCTGTCTGCTGGTCTGACACTGTCTGCTGTCTGCTGGTCTGACACTGTCTGCTGTCGGCTGGTCTGACACTGTCTGCTGGTCTGACACTGTCTGCTGTCTGCTAGTCTGACACTGTCTGCTGGTCTGACACTGTCTGCTGTCTGCAGGTCTGACACTGTCTGCTGGTCCGACACTGTCTGCTGTCTGCTGGTCTGACACTGTCTGCTGTCTGCTGGTCTGACACTGTCTGCTGTCTGCTGGT
>NW_025940346.1:830-8594 GCF_000764305.2 Hyalella azteca
GACACTGTCCACTGTCCTCTGAGTCACGCTGGGTCTGACACTGTCCACTGTCCTCTGAGTCACGCTGGGTCCGACACTGTCCACTGTCCTCTGAGTCACGCTGGGTCTGACACTGTCCACTGTCCTCTGAGTCACGCTGGGTCTGACACTGTCCGCTGAGTCACGCTGGGTCTGACACTGTCTGCTGTCCTGCTGGTCTGACAATGTCTGCTGGTCTGACACTGTCTGCTGGTCTGACACAGTTCTCTTAATTAAACAGTTCATCAAGGCCTGGCGATGTTCACTTGTTGGAATAATTTTATTTAATAGATAAATCACTGCTGACTTTGTTTACTTGATACAATAGTTCATCAGGCCTGACATTGTCTTCACTTTTATGGTAGTTACATATTACCTCTAATTATTTTACTGGCCAAATTTTAAGGTTGTTGCAAGAATTTAATTCCTAAAGCCCAAATTACTTTTAAAATGGGTTTAATTTGCTTAAAGAGAAAATAAAATCTTGAAGACTTGTTATGCTCATAATTTTAATTAGTCAAGTCATGATATAAAATCACGTGGACCAGAACATGATTGATGCAAGTCTGGGAATTCACGATGATTCAATATCATTTTAGTTGTCAACTCAATTATTGAACAGCAATGAAATTATAAAAGACTATAAACACAAGGAACTATTCATTGCACTTCAGTTTATTCATAGCACGACATACTGATGTTTTACTAGCTATTTGTGGTATCAGTTCATGCAGTTGACATGTTCAGTTGCTGTAATTGCTGCAAATTACACCAGACCTTTGCAGCAGCATGTGGTCCGTAAGTTCAGTTGCTGTAAATGCTGTAAATTACACCAGACATTTACAGCAGTATGTGTTCCGTAAGTTGACTTGCTAATTAACTTGCAGCACAAGATGCCCCACCTGGCTGCCGTGGCTGAGAGCGTGGACGTGTCCGGCAGCTCCGGCATGGCGTCCGACTCCTCGGACAGCTCCTCCTCCAGCAGCTCCAGCTGCTCCAGCTCCTGCGACGACAGCCGCTCCTCTGACAGCGGCCAGGAGAGCCTCTCCGCCCGCAAGAAGAAGAGGCGAGTCCTGCCGCTGAACTTCAGGGGAGGGTAGACCACTGAACTACAGTGCAGGGTGTCCCTCTGAACTCCAGTGCAGGGTATCCCGCTGTTGCTGTTAGTTGCCCGGGACCGCTGCTCGGCGGCGCCCCGCAGAGGCGGCGGCTCCGGGGGAGGGGGAGGGAACGGGGGTTCCGCCAAGGATGTCAGAGAAGTATGGGAGCGAGGAGAGGAAAGCCACAGTCGGTCCAGGGTTAGACCAGAGGTCCAGAGGGGTCAGCGAGGTGGGATGCGAAGGGCAGCTGAAGAGGTGAAGGGTGGTGTGGTCCATAGTGCCGCACTCAGGGCAGAGAGGGCTATTAGCTGCACCAATGCGGGCAAGGTATGAGTTGAGCTGTGATGAGTAGNTCAAAAGCCTTGCTGAAGTCAATAGCCATCGCTATTGTCCTGGTTGGTGGGCGAGGCTGGTTGAAGCCTGTAGCTATGGCCTGGTTTAGAGGAAGTAGGGCAGATGTTGTGGGGTGGAGAGGGCGGAAACCATGCTGGGGGTCAAGCAGTGGAAGCGCTGCACTAAGGGGCGGGAGGAGCAGACGCTCCAACACCTTCACTGACGGGCACAGGAGGGAAATGGGCCGGTATGAGGAGCTTATGGACGGAGGTTTGCCTGGCTTTGGAATGGCAATGATTGTAGCCGACTTCCAGATGGCAGGGATGTGGGCCTTGGCG
The DNA here is from genome assembly GCF_000764305.2 of Hyalella azteca. Classification (NCBI taxonomy): domain Eukaryota; kingdom Metazoa; phylum Arthropoda; class Malacostraca; order Amphipoda; family Hyalellidae; genus Hyalella; species Hyalella azteca. Next base: position 2,620 of record NW_025940346.1, read on the forward strand.
AGGGACAGATTGTAAAGTTGGGTAAGGTACTGGATGCCTCTGGATCCCAGGTGACTGAGGTGGAAGATAGTGAGGGAGTCTGGGCCAGTGGCATTAGAGGTACCCGAGCTCCATACCGCCTGTCTGGTCTGATCCGGAGTGAACACAGGGGGCGGTATCGGAGAGGGAATTACGGCGCTTGAAGCCTCTGTATGTATGTAGACCTGCAGGAAGGGTCACGCTGGTAGTGGGGAACCAGCGTGAATTGGCGGCAGAAGGATGAAGCTATGATATGGTCTGCAGTGACATGAGAGGTACTGAAGGTAATGGGTTGGTTGGGGGCTTGTCTGGTTGACTTGCTATGGGTTGACTTGTCGGCGGGCCGCCGAAGTAAGAACCCCCCTAAAGAAGACCTCTCCTTGGGAGCAAGAGGAAGGGGGAACAGCAGCGCCAAAAGCAGTCTCTGTGTCGGCGGCGTAACCGTCATAATGTGAACGACGGAGGTTAATGTAGGTGCGGGAAGGACGGTTATTGGGAGAGTTCATGGAGTTCAGGGAGATAGAAATGGGAAGGTGGTCAGAGCTGAGGCGGGCCAGTGGGGTCCAGACAGCGTCCAGGGCCAGATGGGGGCTGATGAGGGTGAGGTCGGGAGATGATGGAGCTCCTTGTGACGTGAGCCTGGTGAGGGTGTCTTGATTGAGTAGGACTAACTGGCTTGAGTCTATTTGGTTGATTAAGGCTGCGCCTCGGGCAGCCGCGCGGTCATCCTAAGTGACGGAGAACCACGCTGGATTGTGAGCGTTGTAGTCGCCCATAATAATGGTATTATGGGCGTCCAGCTCGAATAGTAGGGTCAGGGAGGGCAGGAGATGGGCGGAGGGATATAGATGTTATACAGATGAAGTTGTGCACCATCTATAGAGATGGAGATACCCTGGAGTTCTGCGGTTGCATTGCCAGGGAACAGGTGGTCTGATGGGATCGGGGAGTACGAGACGGTATGACTCACAATAAAACAGAGACCGCCACCGCCAGCGCGGGGACCAATGGGTTTGCCGCGGCGGACCAGGGTGTAACCGGGGAAGGTTGGGGGGTTTGCAGCCTCGGTGAGCTTGCTTTCCTGAATGACCGCGACAAGGATGGAGTGGGTGACCAGGAAGTGGGCCAACTCATCTGTGCAGTGGCGCAGGCCGTTGCAGTTGAACTGGAGGAATTGGGTGAGGGCAGGCGGAGGTCCGTTGGCTAAGAAAGGACCGTCCGGCGACACAGGAGATGGTGGGGAGGGGGTGGTTGCATTACACCCGGGGCAGGTCCAGGTGCGGCAGTACTGGGACGCCCTGCTGAGCCCAGAGCACCGTTTGTTTGTGGACCCAAAGGCTGCAGCGGTTGCACCGGAAGGAAGTTCCCCTCCAGGTGACAGGGCGTCCGCAGACGCCACAAGGGTGAGAGATGTCCTGTCTCNACTCCAGTGCAGGGTGTCCCACTGAACTCCAGTGGAGGGTAGCCCACTGAACTCCAGTGCAGGGTAGACCACTGAACTCCAGTGCAGGGTGTCCCACTGAACTCCAGTGGAGGGTGTCCCACTGAACTCCAGTGCAGGGTAGACCACTGAACTCCAGTGGAGGGTGTCCCACTGAACTCCAGTGGAGGGTGTCCCACTGAACTCCAGTGCAGCGCATCCCACTGAGCAGTTTATTAAATACCCTGCAAGTTTATCACGCTCAGCACGGAAGTTCAGACTATAATGGTGGATGCTTTAGATCTGTTGCGTGTTTTAATTCCGGAATAAATTATTTTTTGTCATGAAAAGCATATCTAATCCTAATAATCTGAGTTTTAGGGATTTTTTCGAAGTTTTTATTTGCTTTACGTTCACATCTTCAATATTTTCCATTCGTGGTGGTTATTAAATTCATCATTTCTCTCATTATATCACCGCGAGATTCTATCTTGATGCATTGATTGTGAACTGAAGAGACCTCGCTTCTTCTCTCCCATACAACAGATGAGATTAATTTTTGTCTGCTAACAAACCTGAAACAAATCATCATTCAATCGAATAATTTTAGTTCGCACTCAAGGTTCTAAAATAGCTAACTGTGTTTGTGTAACTTGTATCACAAGAGAGACTTTGAAGCACCTTAAACAATATATTTTATTTATTATGAAGAACTTTTGAGTATCTACGCATTCATAGACTTATCATTAAGTCTTATAATTATATTTTTTTTAAACTAAGCGTGTAAATTTTTCACATAAAGAAAATGCTAACTGGATTGTCGTAAAGTCTTATAATTCTGTTCCCAATAATTCGATGTGTAAATTTTTCACATTAGGGAAAATATTAAATTTGATGACGCGATCAGTCCGCTGAAAAACAGTGCATCCCACTACACTACAATGCAGGGGTTCCCACTGAAAAACAGTGCATGTTGTATCCCACTGAACTCAAGTGTAATAAGGGAATTAAGCTAAGTGATGAGTGAATCCCTCCCTTCATGTTCATGTCTGCAGTAATGTTAACATATGACATTCAAGTCAGTTGGGTAAATGGCCCCTGACTGCAGTTACTTGTATGGTTCTTTTGACATCAGGTAAAAAGCTTCTTTCAGGATAAATAAAATGTATTCACAAATTCAGATGAGCTGAACTACAAATGTTGTTCTGGAGGCTCGCTGTCACATTCATGTTAATGTTGAGCCTTCATCACTGCACGATTCTAACACACAAAATATCATTGAATGTTTGATGTGTTTTGATGTATACAGCGCATTGCGAGGCTGGCGAGTTAATTGCTTATGATATGAATATTATGATATGAATATTATGATATGAATATTTATTTGACAGTTGTGAAGCATCAAGTGTGATTTGACTTGTAGCTTTTGTAAGGAAAACTGCGCTGTGTGTTTGTTCAGTTATCAACAAATATTCATTTCTAATGATTCAATTTCAGTGTTTAATTTGATTTAATGTTTGGGTTAGAGTTTCAATTTTTGTAGCCTAAAGAAGGTTCACGAAAATCATTGCGAATCAATTGGCCATTGTTTGCTGTTTTTTTTCTTTTGATTTGAATGATTTAATTTGTTTCTATTGTTCCTACAATTGCAGGCTGTTCCAGGTTGCGGATTAATTCTTTAGAAATGAGTTTTAACCTCAACTACTCCTCTTAATGTAGGGATGATGAATGCTAGCCGTGAACTTGTGTTGCACTTGCACGTCATTATAATTGAGACGTCCTCGTCTCTCTTGTTCCTGTAATAAAACTCTGCACTGCTGGTGTTGGAACATGTCTTGTCACTCCATGCTCTATTGTCAGTCCTTGTCACTCCATGATCTATTGTCAGTCCTTGTCACTCCATGATCTATTGTCACTCCATGCTCCATGTCACTCCAGGATCTATTGTCACTCCATGCTCCATGTCACTCCAGGATCTATTGTTATTCCATGAGCTATTGTCACTCCATGCTCCATGTCACTCCAGGATCTATTGTTATTCCATGATCTATTGTCACTCCATGATCTATTGTCACTCCTTGTCACTCCATGATCTATTGTCACTCCATGATCTATTGTCACTCCATGATCTATTGTCACTCCTTGTCACTCCATGATCTATTGTCACTCCTTGTCACTCCATGATCTATTGTCACTCCAGGATCTATTGTCACTCCTTGTCACTCCAGGATCTATTGTCACTCCTTGATCTATCTTCACTCCTTTTCACTCCATGATCCATGTCACTCCACTTCTCACTCCAGGATCTATTTCACTTCGCTGCGCGAGTCCCCCCAAATTCTTTCACTCCATTCCTTCCAGCTTATGAAATCCTAAAATTTTTCATGTGTGTAAAAGTATTAGACTCAACCGAGTATAGATGAAACTTGCTATGTACGAAATATCATTTTCATTTAAAGAATTTATACACAGTTGAAGTCCAGCGTAGCTTCTTTGTGTTTAAATAAATTGTTGACAAATGCAGAAAGAGGCTCAGCGGAAGAAGATACGTTAACAAAAATAATGTATAGATGATAAACTGTAACTAATAACATTTCGAATTCACAAACTGCACATTCAGTTGTGTGTCAGTCTAGTTACAGCCTCATCTTACTCTCCTTATATTTGGTAGTCCATAATTGTTGCCTGCCGTTGAAATGTAGTTCATTTTGTCTGTAGTTATTTCAAGGAGGATGTAATACATGTAAGAAACCTGTGATTATTAGTCAACTAGTAGCCTTTCGTACGACGTAAAATGCTATGTTGTAATTATCTTATAATGTGTAAATGTTGTCATTTTCTTATAACGTGAGGGCTGAACAAGTCAACATAGCGCATACATGTTGCCGTCTCATATCCTAACACATGTATTACCTTATTAACATGCGTGTCTCCTCAATATATTCTCCTCAGAAGCTTCATTTCTTCATCAAAATTAATGTATATGTTGTTTTCACAGCGACGAGAGGGTCTCTTGTCGCTGCCTTGATTACTAAGAAATTAAGTACAGCAACATAATCAATGGACGCTTATTTGCTTCTGAAATAAAATTCTTATTTGCTTCTAAAATTCTAAAAAAGACTGACATTCTTATTTGGATTTTCTAAATTATTAAACTAGTGAATGGTCTTCCTGATGTAAAACATGTTTTTTTTTTTGTTGCAGCTTCCTTTGAGTCGATGTTTTTCCCAAAACAATGACGGAATAATTTCTTACTGCAAATATAAGATTACAACACAGCTCGTTGGTTGAATTATTTTATTCCTTATATTTCATTTTATTTTACATTTCCGATTTACTTCATTCTCCATCAATGCTGGTAAAGATTCTTAATTGAATTCACTAGTCGTTATTCATAAAAGTGTATATTTTTCATCCGAGGTGCAACTCCCGTCTCATTCACTCGCGTGCATCACGATGAGATGAGAGCGACCTACATTCATTAACATGTATGCCGCCGCGGTGCTACGAGAGCCGCGCGTTCATTCATAACTCATTCATCATCATAACGCGCGTTCACAACTCATTCATTATCATCACGCGCGTTCATTCATGTCTCCAACAGAAGTGAAGCAACAAGAGAGACGAGGTTCTCAGCCGCTCTTATAAACCAGTAAAAAAAAACACAATTGTCTGTATACCACTCAGAGTTTAATGGACGATACATAGAAGGATGGTTTGTGTTGTTCTTAGGAAAAGGAATCGTCAGGACTGACAATTCGTCCCACAGACTTAAGGTTTGATGCAGATGTGCATCGGGTTATAACTAACATGGAATCTAGTGTGCAGTCATTGTATGAGAATTATAAGAGTAAAGATTAATCTAAAGAAATAAACTGCTAAACCGAGTCATCAAGAGTGAATCATCGTTCGGAAAAAACATTGTAGAACACTTTGTGGCGTCGCTTTAGCGTCACCACCAAATAACTTTGGGAATATCCAAACAAAAGTTTATTTTTTCACAAATTTGCATTTATTTTCCGATTAACAACACAACTTACAGTCCACTGATCACATTTTTATAGACGTTATTTAGTACCATTATTTTAATATTTAAACGCATCTGGGATTAAGCCTCGTGCAAGACGAGCGACGGTTGCTCGTTTGCACGTCAAAATTGATGTGCCAAATGCGATGCACTCTTAGTCTCAGTGTGAGTCATCCTGACTCAGTTTGGCTCTGAAGCATGGCGTATAGGTGCTACGTCCGCTCTCTGCTCATGCTGTGCAGAAGAAAGGGACTCGCAATTTGCACCAAATGACACATCCCTTCTTTGAGTGTTAAGTCTTTATTAATTTCTCACAGCGGTTTTGTGTTGACCGCGTTATACTCCGTAGATCAAGATGATATATAATAATAATAATAATAGAAGTTTCAGCGTTTGTTATAGAATAGAATAGAAGTGTCGGCGTTGAAGAAATAGGCCCATGGCCTGTTGCCGATTCTTGAACTTTTCGTGACTTGATTCACAAGGGATCCGGCCTTTGGAACCCGATCT
>NW_025940346.1:8888-22195 GCF_000764305.2 Hyalella azteca
TGCTTAACCGCCCGGCCTCCTCGCCGATTCTGACCAGAAACTGGCGCACAGAGCTGGGATCGAACCCGCGCCTCTCTGCGCCAATCTTGGTACTCTGAACTTTAATCAATTATTATTAATATTATATTAAGATGGCAGTTCTCTGCATGTGTTGGTCCATGCAGAGATGAGGGAAGTTGGGGTGAGTCACTTGTCCTGATCACGCACGTTAAAAATGAATTCATATTTGAAAAAAAAGAAGAAATAGCATTTAAATAAATCGATCTGCGAAGTGTTTGTGCGCTGGAAATAAATGATAAGCTTTATGTTGGCTGTCATGTGAGATCGCTGCCGCGCTACAGTGTGGAGCAACTTCCTGATATTTAAACGTACATATTCAGCACTGCTGAACAGAAGATAACATAATATGTTGATGTTATCCTGAATATGTGGATATTCTTGTAATATAATATTCTGTAGGACCTAACGATATAAGGTTACAAGGAGGCCACTATCTAGTATCGTAAGAAATAAAGCTTTGCGATTGCTCTGGCATTCAAATAAAATTTGTAACATCGATAAACCTCTAAAAAAATCTTCATAACTTATAAATCAACACTTAAAGGTACGCATTACACTCGAATTAACCTTAAATTAAACTTCAACCCCCTGAGCATTGTTATAGAAATGCAATAATTTAAATAGAGGTGATCAGAGTGCATTACACCTTATTGTTGCTGGACATGTCAACTGTCAGCTGGACATGTCAGCTGTCAGCTGGACATGTCAGCTGTCAACTGGACATGTCAGCTGTCAGCTGGACATGTCAACTGTCAGCTGGACATGTCAACTGTCAGCTGGACAGGTCAACTGTCAGCTGGACATGTCAACTGTCAGCTGGACATGTCAACTGTCAGCTGGACATGTCAACTGTCAGCTGGACATGTCAACTGTCAGCTGGACATGTCAACTGTCAGCTGGACATGTCAGCTGGACATGTCAGCTGTCAGCTGGACATGTCAACTGTCAGCTGGACAGGTCAACTGTCAGCTGGACATGTCAACTGTCAACTGGACAGGTCAACTGTCAGCTGGACAGGTCAACTGTCAGCTTGACATGTCAACTGTCAACTGGACATGTCAGCTCCACACGTCGTGACCACGTCGAATTATATAGAATTTATAGAATGGAATAGAATTATTATTTAGAATTTGAATAGTTCAAAGTCAGGATTAACTTCCATGCACAACAACATCCGGAACAATAATGTCTGAAATTTCATTTTAAACGCGAAACATCAAAGGTTAAAATCAACTAAAACAACGTGATAAGCTAAATCTGGAATATTTTTCAAAGTAAACACTCTCATGCCGCTGAAGTAATTTCAACAGACAAATTTAACTTATTTGTGCAGAAAACAAATATAAGTAGAACATTAAGTTGAGTAAAGCTTCCTATAATTAAAAGTTTCAACCACCAACACAATCAAGTATCACACTCTCTTTGAACCGAGATATTAACTCGTGATTTTCATGCATTTGATTTCCAGAGAAAATATTCCAATAACATCCACACGTCAGCCAACAATATTCAGCCAAACCGTTATACAAGATCTTCAAACAAAATACAACACGTTATACATGACAATACATTACACATCTTCATCGACAAAACACTGAGAGCGCGAGATTTCCATTAAATACGAGGAAAGTATAAATTGCCATCACATGTACTGTATATTGCAGTAATATACATCAGCAATACAACACACATCAAACACGATATGCTAACACAACGATAAATGATAACGCATCGTTACATATCTCAGGTGATACGCATGGACGTGTTCACGACACGCGTGACATGCATGGACGTGTTCACGACACGCGTGACACGCATGAACGTGTTCACGACACGCATGAACGTGTTCACGACACGCGTGACACGCAGCTGTGCAGCGCACGACACCGCCAAACAAAGAATCAATCATCAATCATCAGAAGAAGGGTTACAAGTTTTTACGACAAAGTGCAGTCAACTTCTTGTTCCAGTTGATGAAACGTGAAGAAAAAAAGATACAAGAAAAGACTTAAGTTAAAATCCACTCAAGTGGACGAGTCAAAGCAACTCAGATACAATTGCCTTCAACCCCTTTGAAAGTTAACCTCATAACGAGTTAAACCCTTTGAGGGTTAAGCTCTAAGCAGGTTTACCCCTTTAAGAAATAACCCTTAAAAGGGTTAACCCTTAACCCTTAAAAGGGTTAACACTTACCCCTTAAAAGGGTTAACAGTTACCCCTTAAAAGGGTTAACACTTACCCCTTAAAAGGGTTAACCACCTAAAGGGTTAAGATTTAAGATTACAAAAAATACAACGACCGTTGGTATTGTCGATACAAGCAACACGCAGCAGGGTACAATATTTGCGAAACAAATGATTGATGATGGTAACATCACTACCAGTTGATGGCATCATCAATATGGAGCAAAGTGACAATCCTGCGGCAAGCTTAACGTCCATGCGCAGTAAATACTCAATATTTTCGTTTTTTTAAAGAAACCGTTACATTACTGATAAGATTTATTATAGCAGCGTTGTTTAGTAAGTGAAGAAATTTGCTGGTAAAAACTAGAGGGAATGGTGGCCACGTTAGGTGTTGTCACAGCAGCACGCTGTGCCTGTGAGCAAACTGATAATAGAACATGTGAACACTGATGTGCTGCACACTGCTGCAGCACATCAGTGACGATGCCAAGAGCACAGCACACTAGACAGGTCGGTCACCGTGAGTGTGTTGTGCTCAATGTGACGAGCAAATCTCTCAGGAACTCAATGCGAAGTTGTGGAGGACCGTGCGAACATGGGTGTGATGTGGACGTAAGAACAACAGCGCCATCGAACATTTATTAGACCTGCAGTCTCACCATCAGTGATATTTGGAGTGTGATGGTGCGTAGCATCACAATGATGACTCATGACATAGCAAAATAGACATGTGGTCTAGCAGCATGAACATGAGGTCTAGCAGCACGAGGTCTGCTCTCACTCGTCTGGTCTAGCAGCACTCGTCAGGTCTAGCAGCACTCGTCAGGTCTAGCAGCACTCGTCAGGTCTAGCAGCACTCGTCAGGTCTAGCAGCACAAGGTCTAGCAGGGTTCAGTGCTCGTACTGGGCGAGGCGGCGCTGGAGGCTCCTGATGGTGGCGTGCGCGGCGTCCAGCTCCTGCTGCAGCTTCCCATGCTGCAAACAACGCACGCATTTAGTTAGGGTAAACTATTGCTATTACTTAATGTTGAATAAAATAATGTACTTAGTGTTAACTATGCAACACTACCCACCTAGCCTCCATGACCCACCTAGCCCCCATGACCCACACACCGGCTCAGGACCACACACGGGCCTCAGGGCCGGTCCACAGGACCACACATACATTACACCACATGTCAACATCCAGGGGCAAGTCTTCACACATTGCCAACACCAGCGCATTTATAATTAACATTGAGCTATCACTTTTAACATCTACAGTAAAGTTCAGTTGTTAGCGCCTCTGCATGATATTACAATGATCGAGAGTTAATATATATTTGTTTTGAGCAGTAATCTTGTTACGGGCCAAACTGCCTCGCCATCTTATTGAAGAAAACGATTTTTGACAACACGTCAAGGATGACATAGGGAAACATTTGTGGTGCGGGATTCGATTAACGCGCACAAGTCCGGCCAAATGATTGTCTACGTTGAAATAAACTCGTAATTTATCGCAACTAGCAAATTAAAAGCATTATATAGCGTTACATTACATATATAAAAACATTATTTAGAGTTACATTACCTACAACATCCAGGGTTTTCTCGAGCTGCCTCGCGCCATTAATAATTAGATCAGGTAATGTAATTAATGTTACAGTTGAGCGATGCGTGTGTAAGGAATCTGAATGAAACCTTACTAGAAATTTAATAAAATATATAACATTGTCGAAGCCACTAACAGCAATACTCTGAGCAACAATCGTCTTACACACTTAATAACTAGATAGATACTTTAGATAACTAGCAACTAGATATATACTTTTTAATACAAACATTAATAAAGGTGAGCGCAAGACAATGAGTTCACAGCAAACATTGCCGTCAGGTTCAAAGAATGTTACGTGCATCCTGCATTAAATGTACGGATTTTGTACCCATGGAAAAATTCGACTTAAAAATGCGAATGTTAGTTTAAAAACCACTTAGCTCCGCAATGAGTCTGAGTCAACCATGTTGGCTCTTCAGGAAAATGTCTTTTAAATAACGTTTATTGCCATTTGATGTTAGAGAACCTACTGAAGGAACACTGCCAGCAACTTGGAGCAATAATGTCGTTATACGGGGCACCGTTATCCGAGAAACGTGACGGTTAATACGGTTAGAATAAACGGTTAGAATATGGCGTCGGGTTTGCAAGTGATGAACTGATGGCAAGAAACCAAAGTTCTTATATTATGAGTCTGCTTAAATCGCAAGTTCATAAGGAGTTTAAAAGCAAAAAAAAAAAAACGCCAAGCAAATTCAGCAATCGTTATTGAAATATCGGTTTTGCGAATTTGCTTGGCGTTTTCTTTGATTTTAAATTCCTCGAAACCAAAGTTCCAACGCTGGTGTACTAACAAGTAGCAATTATTTGTACCAAACAAGCAAATATAAGTTTCAATAGTGCCAAATGGACACATTCAACTTATTTATATATTTCATAAACGTTTAACAACAAACAGAAGAGCTCAACCACACAGAACAACAGCGCCATCGAACATTTATTAGACCTGCAGTCTCACCATCAGTGATATTTGGAGAGCACCAGCTGCGCGGGCATAGAAACATTACTCTTTCGTATGTAAGATAGAAAATATAATATATTTATTTCTGTCACAAAGTTTTTCATACTCTTTCCGGCGGCACCAGCTGCGCGGGTATACAAATATCACTCTTATCATATATCTTATCTTATCTTATCAAAATATCACTCTTTTCTATGTAAAAACTCACGCGGATTTTCTTTATTCCTCTTTTGCAAGCAAAACCAACGCGGATTTAGAAATGGAAAAGATATCCAATAATATCATCCGTTACTTTGATGGAGCTCGATAGAGGTTGTGGATTGCGAACGAGAAAATTGTGTTTTATATCACTTAACTCTTTCGTCTCTAACGGGACATTACAGTAAGTCCCACCTCAGATTTTACGCTCAAAAATACATACAAGGAAATTTAGGTTCAAAGACCTAACGGATCTTCTACATTTGTATATACACCCTATAAAAATTACAGAGTGGAAACCGGCACACGCCACGAGATTTCTAACGCATTTTAATTCACCGGTTGACAACGAATGTAAGTTCAATTTTTCTCTCGGTATATTTGACCCTAACTTTTTTATTCAATATTAATCTCATCAATATTTGGTTTATTATGTGAATAAATCCATACTTCAACGAAGCATAACAAAGAAATGAATGTAGAAGGCTATATATAGTTGTTGAAAAAATATATAAATAATAATGACGACTTGTAGGTGCAGCCAGGATAGCCGTGACCTGAGGGCCGCTGTAGGAGTCACGTGTCCGTTGCTAGCAAGCAATACTACTATAAAATCAAAGTTTCATTCCTTCGACACATTTTTTATACAATTTATTAATATTACGGCGTTTTTATTCCGTTATTATTTATTATTTTGTTATTTCTGTAATAATATAATTTATTTCTGTCATATATATCCTAATAATAAGTATTAATATAATATATTATTAAAATAAAATATAAATTATTATAATATTAATATCAATTAATATAAATAGGTACTAAAAAATTGATGAAGATTCCGACATTGAACTCGATGATTATTAAACATCAGAAAACATTCATTTAGTGGATAGATGAGAAGTACAGGCCGATTAAGAACCTATTATCATTAAATTAGAATTTAGATGAACAAGCAAGACTTAATTATAGTGATGCAGCTTCCGAGTCTCCAGCGCTAGGCGTACAAACAAGAAAATGGAGAAAAACGACGAAATTCAGCATATCGTGAGTTTATTGCACATCCTTAACTAAATCATGTATTTGCTTGTGCTCTTGATGCTTTTTTACATTTCTCGACGATGGTCTTTTCGAAATGATTCAATTCTAGACCAATTCGAAAAAGTATTCAAAAGACGAAGCCTGCTGCTGCGACTGAACATGAAATAAAAGTGATCATTGGAATCAGCAATTATGGGCTATAATAGAGATAATCGGCTCAGACATTATTGATCCTCGTCCCCTGCCTTCGGTGTACTAATTGTTCCACCAGCCAGGCCTCGTGACATTTTCTTGGAAATTCAAGGAAGTTCGCACCTAAACAACAGTGCAAACTGAATGATAATAAGCACGACGAATATTCAATGTGAGACCATATCTTAAGTAACTGAATAAAAGCTTTTCCAAAGTAATAAATCCTCTACAATTTTTATCTGTGGAGGAATCGATAATCAAATCCAATGGAAGAAAATTCAACCTCCCGTGATAGAGAACAACATATAGAACTTGAAATCAGTCACGGTGATTGTTCAGGCCTGCAGAAGCAAGTTTAATAGATTCAACAGCAAATACAACAGCTTTTGAGCCAGGGATCACTGGCAGAGCGGTAAGCCACATGGGTTCTTAATTGGGAGCTACCGATCGCCCGTCGCGGTCTGCATACTGCGCACGACAATAAAATAAAAAATATAACTCAGTACTCACTGCAGTGAGTGACAGAGAGCGCATTTTCTCGTCGACGAAAACTTGAGGTCACGGACAGACGGACGGACAGACAGACGGACATGGCGAGCACAATAGTGCATTTTTTCCATAAATGAGAAAATGCGCTAAAAATGTTTCGTTTCAGGCAAGCAATACAACTAATTCCTGCCGTGAGGCCGGGGTTTCGAACGATAACAGTCGCTAGCTACTAAACCCCATCGTGCCATCGATACAGCTACGATTCCTGCAAGAACATCTACAATCTGCACGTGATGACCACGACTTCGCTACATTTCTGTGCGACCAACATCAACGTTACGGCCGCGCCGGCCGTGATTACATTACGAGACAACCCGGCAAGCAACCAGACGTGTAGTGATCATACAGCCGACCGTGAGATAAGTCAAGTGACTTCGAGAGTACGGCCCAACAGAGCCGTTTTACGGCCACGAGTTGGCAGCAACGTCACTAAAGTGGAAGCCATCACAGCCATTGCGAAGTACGGCTGTTAATAATTCGCCGACCATGCAGAAAGTGAGATTTCAAACGAAGAGGCGAGGCTATAACTGAGCTACTTGGGCAGGCTGGAGCGCCAGAGTCTGTTCACTGCAGAGGTGACGGGTGAGGTCTGTCATTCTGTACACATGGAAAATAACCGGAGTACATGGAATCTAATTTTGAAAGCGAGACCTTCAGGATTCAGACATACAAAAATGAGAGATAGGGGAGACTGCGCAAGATATTCCCAATGCAAAACAGAAAACTGCGAGCGCAGCGGAGATCCGCAGTGCAGCGGCCGCTGGTCTGGCGTTTGGCGACTTTCGTCACATCGTGCGAATTGTCTGCCTTTTAACCCACCTTTTAGCCGCGTTTTGACCCACATTTTAACCCACCTGCTTCCTGCTCTTCTTCACTATAGGCTGCGGCCGTAGCTCGTCCTCTGAGAACTTCCTGGTGCGCGGGTTGAACTTCTCGTCCCTCTGGCAGGTGTGGTCTGTTGGCGGGTGCACGACTTCAGTGTTAGAGGTGACAGAGACAAATACTCTCAGACAATTGAGAGAATTTGTCCAAATCACTCAGAGAAAAAAGAGTGTTTGTCCAAATAATTCAGAGAAAAAAAGAAAAAATGAGTGTTTGTCCACATCACCCAAAAAAGAATGAGAGAATTTATCCATCTAGCGATGCAAGTTTGGCCCGGCAAAAGGCGTATCAGTGCTACGTCCGCTCTCTGCTGGAGCAGGCGGTAAGAAAGTGGGTCAATATTAGTATAATACGATTCATATGTTTTTCTGAGTGACACTTACAGCTTAACAGGGATTAAATGCCTGAATTAAATGGTAGTATTAAGGGGAAAAGGGGAGGGGTGAAAGAAAGGGGGGGAGGAATGCTAAATGGGAGATATGAATGATGATGGGGGTGAGGGGAACGTTTATTGGGGGAGAGGGAGGGGAAAGAGGGAAGGGGCTGAAGTGGAAAAGATTGGGGAATCGCGTTTAATTAATGACTGATGTAAACCCTCCCCCNCACTGACCTCGTGACGACGAGCGGCTGCTGGCCTCCAGGTCCTCGTCAGGGTCTGCTTGAAAAAAAATATAAAGAAAATAAATAAAATAGTGTAATTTGCTCGCTAGTTCAACACTGAGCTATGGAGTTATTATGACTCGATGATGAAGAACAAGTTCAACAGTTAGAAGCTCGTCATGAAGAGTTGATGATTTGGTCTGTGTACACATTCTCAACGTGTCTCTCGTTACCTAACGTGATACGTCAACGGTCTCTCGTTACCTGTCATCATTATACCCGTGCTGTCATTGCCAGCAGCAATGACAGCACAACAGCAGCAGTGTCAGACCGCTGGTCAACTAAATTATTACAAGGATTGATGAAAAATATCGGCAAAATTTCGAAAACCTAAAGAGGAAAGAGGAGCCAATTAACACTCACTCTAAGCAGGGACTCAAATTCTGCTCTCTGCGCCGTGCAAGCTAAATAATTCGCGCTGATGCTCTGCTTTAACCATAATCTAATTAGCACATAATACAGCTCGAATCTAACCCGTTACCCACCAGACATTTAACGTTAAAATAACGTTGATTAAATGTTGTTTGACCGTCATCAAGTCGTAGTCAAAGCTCTTTCAATGTCATCTGCCTGGAAGTAGCTTCCTTTTTCATATCTTTACCAGGAGTTTAAAATAAATAGCATCGCAAATGGTTGAGTCACTGGTAGACATAAGAACAAAGCCTGCAAGACTCACCCCGCAGGCCCTCGTAGAGGTCGGCGAGCAGGTCGTCGTCAGGCTCCGAGTAGTTGGGAGCGCCGCGCCCTCGGCGTCTGCGCGTCCCGGCGGTCGACGCACGAGGCACGTGTTCTTTATTCCTGTTCCTGCTTCGCTGGGATCCTGCAGGTACTGCCGGGTCCTTGGGCTGGCCGGGGACTTGCAGGGTCTCGCTAATTTCTGACGAAGTCTTCTTGTCAGGACGACACTCGAGGGAAGCGCGGCTGTCGTCGAAGTCGATGCTGTGAGCTGCGGGGGCTTTAGGTGCCGCAGTCCCGCCCCCCGTGTCAGGTTGCGTAGTAGTGGCAGGGTGGCAATCCTGCGAGTGGTGGCAGTCCTGCGAGTGGTGGCAGTCCTGCGAGTGGTCGCTGTAGCTCGAGAAGGGGGAGGACTTGACGAAGGACTCTGGGGAGGAAGCGGAGGATGCACAGGGAAACGAATTCTGGACGGGAATGATCGGGCCGACGCTGGCTTTGATGTCGCAATTAGAAGAGAGGAGCACGGCGGGGTCCAGAGACCTCAGGTCCTCAGGAGAGCTCGAGTGACGCAGACTGAAGAAGTCTCCAGCATCGGATGCGTTGTTTGAATCATTGAATAAAAGTGGGGACTTGGAGTCCTGAAAAGCGTGGTCGGTCTGTGGGGCGAAATTAGTGGAAACTGATAGCAGGGGAGGAGGGCTGCATGTTGGGGAGTTGAGAAGGACTGGGCAGGTGGATGGGGTGTTGGCTGATGTGGCGTCGAAGTATTGTGACAAGAGACTATCGCTGCTAGTTATATCGCGGCTAGTAACATCACTGTTATCATTGGGGCTGAGTTTATGTGGTGTTGTGACGGTCTTCGTATTGAACGGATCCTCCAATGGCGCGTTGCTCTCGTTCAGAAAGTCCTCGAGGTCCACGAACTCGAGCTGCAGCGAGAAGAGTTACAAGCGATTAACAGAGCTCGCCAATTGCTCCGGGGCCATACTTTCAAAACTCGCTAAGTGAACGTGAGTACTTACGCTCTATTTTCTTGTCTATGATTTGGTGGATTTTGCTTGAAAGGCCGTCAATGATTGGCTGATGAACTTATGATCTCTTAACTTTTTTTGAAAGTACGGGCCCCGGACATCATGAGTTCTTTAAGAATCGCTGCTTTATCAACCTGTTCATGATAGTTAGACTCTCTTAGTGCTCATGCATGATCTGCGACATACCCACTATATAAATGAGTAAATGTAGCCTGAGAAAATATCTTAGCACATCTAGGGAATGAAGTTTTCTTTTGCTGTTAAAAATAATTATTATGTAATGTTTGTTTTTAGATGATGTGTCAATTCTTCTCACACTTGATTGTCAGGCTGAGGTCAAGGCATACTTTGTGTGTTTGCTGTTATGATAATTTATTATTTTGCTATAATTATTCACAAATATTTGATAAAGATTAGGAATTATTCACAAATATTTGATGAAGATAAAGCAATAAAGAGCTGACTGACCGCCACCCTGAGGTCGGGGTCGTAGGGCAGGGTTCTGTCCCAGAGGTTGGAGCCCAGCAGCGTCACGGCGCTGGGGGGACCAAGCTCCCCCTCCTTGCCCCCCTGTGCGCCCCCCATCACGTGGGGGTCCTCCGGTGGGGGCGGGGGAACAGCGTACCGGTCTGCGGGGGAAGAGGGGGGCGTTATGGAGGAGGGGGCGTTATGGGTCGTCACTAGAGGCGTGACTTTGTGCTGATGTCCAGCGCATGGTTCATAACATATATAGAAGCTATATAGTTAGGAGGTAAATTAAAAACTTACTGAATGAATTACTTATTAATAATTAATTACTGAATGAATTACTTATGTAATGAATTTTATTGAAGATTAAGGTGCAGCGGTTGAGAAGGTTAGGAATGTAGAGCCGAAGGATTTAGAGGTTTCGAGATCATGTCACCGAGATTGTTTAGATAGAAAGATGGCGAGCTTATCGCTAGGGAAATTCTATCAGTCGAGCAATATGGCTTACTTCGAGGCTTAGTCTGGCCGTAGCTTTATAGGCAAAAAATGAAGGCAAAATAAAGAACAAAAATAGAAAACAAGTTTATTTGGATTACTTTTTATACTAAAAATTTGCATATGCGCATGAAGTCGCATCACAGCAGCAGTGACAGCACAACAGCAGCAGTGACAGCACAACAGCAGCAGTGACAGCACAACAGCAGCAGTGACAGCACGACAGCAGCAGTGACAACTGGCAATAATTATTTATATATTGAACACTTTATATAAGTCATAAAACATGTCCATCTTTACGAGGCAATCCAGCAAGAAGAAACACGTTGCCGAGCTTCCATGAAGTACATATATACCTGCAGACAAGAAATGGATAGTAGTGTAGTTAGGCAGAAGTTCTTCATTTATACAGGTTTCATTGAAGACCATTCATTCGGTAATCTGCTTTTTGAACTCCAAGCTCCAGCTAGAAATTTCGTTCGGCTTATCGAAAAAAACAATAAGAAAATTGTAAATAAAAAGTACGCTCTGGTCTTCAATGAAACCTGTATAAACAAGAAATGGAATGCACCATTTCATGAGAAATCAACATTTTTATCTGAAATAAAGTAATGTCTGTTAACTGGAAGCTGGATCTTCTTCTTAGCTGTGCCTCGCGTGAACGGGAGCGCGTGATGCTACATTCAGCAGCTTGTGCTCTTCTTTTTACTCAATAAACCCTTCTGATATTCAACTTTTAAATTACAAAGTAACTTAAAGTAAGTTTATACTACGACTTAAGTTATGAGCACTTGTATGAGCACATTGCAAGCACTCGTAAGCAGTTGTAAGCCCATAAGCTTACAATTGCTTTATATTCAATATATTATTTTGTCACCAACTTGAATTATTAATTACGCAACAAACTGCATGATAGCGTGAGAGAAGCAAAATTTTAAAGTACAATAAATATAAAATAAAAAAACAACACAACAATACCGATGTCATACACGCGTACTTTCATGGAGTCTAATTTTGCAAACATAATAGAGAGTTTCTTTAATATATCATAACTTCTGTCAGTCGTTCAATGTAATTAGTTGAATCTGGTGCTATGAGATCACAATATACTGATTCTAGAGCTAGAATATTGAAATATTAATGACTAACGTTCATCTATAGACTGTTCTATTGACACGATACGCCTATATTAATCATTTATTGTTATATACCATGCTGACTTTGATGATTATGGTGCAATAATATGATTATCTTCACAATTATACGAGTATTTCTATGATAAGCTCATCTTAATGCTTCCAGTGTAATATGTTAATCATAATCAGTATGTATAGCATCATATAACACGTCAAGAAAAGAAGACATAAAACTGAACTGGTAGTTATATTTTGCACCTAATTTTAGTACTTCAATTTTAATTTAGAGTACAGGTAGATTGTATTAATATTATTATTCATACTATTTTAATTAATATTAATAATATAATATATTATTAAAATATTGATTCAGATTACAGGTAAACGGCGCGGACCAGGGGGCCACTGCGCGGCATGACGTGGACAACACAACTAGTATTTGTATGAGTGTCTATTAGAATGCATTTTAGTAGTAGCAGAGAAACATTCATCTTTCTCTCATATAGTCATGCAAATTTTGGTGCAAAATGCCTGATTTTTACTTTTTTTTTTACAGTAGCTGAGACAGTCGCATCAGATCCTCGAGAATGACAGAACAATGCAGCGACATGATCGAGGTTATGTAAAACATGGCATGTTTATGTCTGAAGAGTTAAACATGTGGAGTGCCACGTGGCTTAAGAAGTGACATGTGGAGTGCCACGTGGCTTAAGAAGTGACACACGTGGAGTGCCACGTGGCTTAAGAAGTGACACGTGGAGTGCCACGTGGCTTAAGAAGTGACACACGTAGAGTGCCATGTGGCTTAAGAAGTGACATGTGGAGTGCCACGTGGCTTAAGAAGTGACATGTGGAGTGCCACTTGGCTTAAGAAGTGACACATGTGGAGTGCCACTTGGCTTAAGAAGTGACACACGTGGAGTGCCACGTGTCTTAAGAAGTGACACACGTGGAGTGCCACGTGGCTTAAGAAGTGACACACGTGGAGTGCCACGTGGCTTAAGAAGTGACACATGTGGAGTGCCACGTGGCTTAAGAAGTGACACATGTGGAGTGCCACGTGGCTTAAGAAGTGACACACGTGGAGTGCCACGTGGCTTAAGAAGTGACACATGTGGAGTGCCACGTGGCTTAAGAAGTGACACATGTGGAGTGCCACGTGGCTTAAGAAGTGACACA
>NW_025940346.1:22606-28868 GCF_000764305.2 Hyalella azteca
ACCAGCATCATGACTAGATAATTACTGCCATGATGTCCAGCTCACCAGCATCATGACTAGATAATTACTGCCGTGATGTCCAGCTTACCAGCATCATGACTAGATAATTACTGCCGTGATGTCCAGCTTACCAGCATCATGACTAGATAATTACTGCCGTGATGTCCAGCTTACCAGCATCATGACTAGATAATTACTGCCGTGATGTCCAGCTTACCAGCATCATGGCTAGATAATCACCCCAATTCAACGTAGAGCCTGAACCTGATAAACCGTCTTGTTCATTATTAAAATTTTTATTTTACATTCTACGCCCTTGAAACCTTCAGAGACTTTAAAAATGGCGCGCTTGATTGCCATTAATTGGTATCTTCGCAAGTTTGGTGAGAATTAATGATAATTTAATTTATAAATCTGACATCGCGTGTCTGACCTCCAAACATCAGATTTATTCGCAATGCTGAACTTTGATGAGAGATAGTGAGTCAGGTAGATCCAGTTTTTGTCGTCTGGCCGCTTTACCGATACCTTCAGAAGCACTCTGCACTGACTCCTATACTTCCTAACTGATATACAAGTGATTATAATGATAATAATGTGATAATATAATGATTATACATCATTATAATCACTTGTAATTATAAGTGATTATAATGATGGTGCATTGGGGGCAGTGAATGCACAACACTGCAGTGTTACTTCACTGCACACTAACTATTGTAATAACATATATACTGGCACTAACATACACGTGCGGCACGAGTGTCAGCACAACATACACGTGCAGCACGAGTGTCAGCACAACATACACGTGCAGCACGAGTGTCAGCACCGACACGTGCAGCACGAGTGTCAGCGCAACATANACAACATACACGTGCAGCACGAGTGTCAGCACAACATACACGTGCAGCACGAGTGTCAGCACCGACACGTGCCTCCCTGTTCAGTGTCAGCAGCTCGCGTGTCCGGCTTTGATTGATATCGACATTGGGACAAGGATTAAAAGTTTTTGAATTTCATTAGGTGCAACTAATGAAATCACAGTATTCGGTGACGAGATTGGAATTGAACGATTCATTTAGAAATGTATTCGAGTACATTTATTCGTGTTTTATTACGCGTTCCTCAGATATGTTCTCTTAATTATTTAGTGCGAAAATCGCGAAATATTCGACCAGTTTAAACACTTCAATCAATAAGTCAACGACTATCACAGAATCTCCAGTCTACAATTAATCTATGGGTAAGTTTGACGTGAGCTCCTCTAATATTTTGACTTCATTGTAAAATTCGCAACTAAGATGTAATATATCGTAAACATTGCGCAATAGATGAAAAATTCCATAAAAAAATAAGAGCACATGAGCTAGACATCATAAGAAAATGTTCATGTTAGCACGCAAGCGATTCGTAGCTAAGATGAAATAAATCGTAAACATTGCGCAATAGATGAAAAATTCCATAAAAAAATAAGAGCACATGAGCTAGACATCATAACTAACTCTTCATGTTAACACACAAGTAAGCGAGTTCATTCCGCGCCCTCCTAGCAACCTAGCG
Source organism: Hyalella azteca (assembly GCF_000764305.2). Taxonomy (NCBI): domain Eukaryota; kingdom Metazoa; phylum Arthropoda; class Malacostraca; order Amphipoda; family Hyalellidae; genus Hyalella; species Hyalella azteca. The sequence goes on from NW_025940346.1 coordinate 24,170, forward strand.
CAGCGCCTGGTGAAACACACGTCTGACCCTGAGCAGCGACAGCACTCACGTTGATGTCTTTCATCACACACATTTTACTAGGCATATGGAATTGAATATTAATTTTGTTTGTGAAATTTTATGAGAGCGTAAAGTTTTAATAAAACTCAAACAGAATATGATGCATTTCTGAACAACATTACGTAGTTTTTAGTGAAAAGAGCCGTCTTTGACGTAAGATCGCTTTAGTCAATAGATGCGCTAACTAAACTTCAAAATTGGCGGACAGTCGAGAGTTAGCTTAGAAGTCAAAGCGTTTAAGCTATAAACAGATGATGAAAATAAAAAGATAAATAAGTGTGAGCGTTTATTATACAGCTCGCGCTTGATTCATCTGATATATGCTGTGCCTCTAGAACTATATCGTAATCTGTCATATAAATTCCCACGTGACTTTTCTGACAAGATGAGTGCAAGAACATATGTACCTCATTGTACTATAATTTAGTCTCATTATCTCAGAATTAATCATAATATCGACGCACTCCAGAAATAAGTTATGCGTTTGAAACACTAGGGTCTGAAGCACTACTGTACAGTTTACACGCACAAACTATATGTATGTATACACATCAACATAAATTTTTTAATACCTTCGTCATCGATTTCTCTGAACCATTTTTCAACACCAACGGCGGTGTAAGGAATTTTTTTAATCTATACGCAGTAAGATGATAGAATTAGAAGGTATAAAAAATCATTAATCAAGTCACTGATAAGAGCCGTGGAGCTACAACTTAGCAAAAAAACATGTTCTGGTGTTGCCACGGGGAGAGTGCTACCCTACACACGCATGACTCTGCAACACTGGCGTTGCCAGAGGGACGACAACTTCTCAAGCCGATAGCAACTGCTCTACGCTTACACCGTACTATTAGCCTTCATCAAAATAAAATACTTCTACAATTTAATTTGTTGAAGAATTCTGATGTGTATCTGTCACTTTAAATTTATCTACAAGACCCGTGTGTAAATAAATGACTTGAACTAAAACTCGAAATTCTGTCTACTTAGTGTCAAGATTCAGATCTAATATTACAGTAAAATTAATAATAATAGGCAATGGAATGATAATTTTGTCATTTATTTCTTAGAAAAAACATCATTTAGGCATTTGACATCCGTTATTGACTTGACTCATACCTGAACGAAAGATATCCATGAGAAAGAAGAAACTACGCCGCAACAGAGAGATACAATGTTAGCACACACACTCCACCTTGGCTGCTGGTGAGGCACTGAGCAGCGGCAGGCAGCGGGGCCGATGCCGCGATTGGCGAATGCAGTTGATGCAGCGGCAGGCAGCAGCTGACCAGTGCTCTGTAGTCTGTACCAGCGAGGTCCGATGGCTGAAATATTGAGTGTGTGAATGTAGAAGCTTTGGATAGCTGTTGCTACTGGCGTGGCCACGTGTGTTAATTTGTCAGTAGCGGCTGTTGTATGTTCTATCATATAGCATTATTACAACTCTTCTCTTTAACTTCACTCCTTGTTTGTTTGTTTGTTTGTCTGCTACAAATCTTATAATCGATATTTAACACTCTTCTACCTGTCCAATCGATTCGAAATTTTGCACACATGCGTAAAGTTGAAGAGAATGCATAAATCAATTGACAGAATGAATAATTTTGAAAATTTAAATGTTTTCTATACATTACAAAATTTTAAAAATTACTTTTTTAATATTTAAAAATAAAATTACGAATTCATTGTACATTTGTAACATCGGAAACACTGGATTCTTTAGAAGAGTTGTCTTTAAGAAGTAATTTTTAAACGCATATTATTTTCTCATCACTCCACGCCTGACATTGACGCCGATTTGGCCTATCTAATGTTGAAATCTTTGGAGTGAACTGTTCGAAATCATCTGAGCATGGTTGAATTAATATATGTATTAATTCAACCTTGCATCTGAGCACACTACCACATCTCTTTGATTGCGTGCGGAATGCAATTTTTTTCAAATAGATTGTAACTTTAAAAAGCTTTCTAACTTGATTCAAAATAGCCGTATTCTAATATAAATATTAAAAAAGTAAAAATTAGATGAGCTGTGAGTTTGCACTGTTCGAACAAAGTACTCAAGCATTTCTGAGCAAAAAATTGCAAGTCGTTTTTAAGTTTCGCCGGTGGAATGTGCAATAAGTATCTATCCTAGGGCCCTGTAGATCCCAATGGTTCAAATTCTTAGGATGGGATTTATGGTTCGAAGAATTTTCCTGAAATTTTCACGTCGAGCCTTAAATATGTTGGCCATAAGAGGACCGTAGCACAGCTGATAGTCCTAAGCTCTCGGCAGTGGTAAGGTAATGACGATGGTGACGAGTTTACGTTCCCTGCTACTAAAACAACAGTTATTGTGATGATGATAGCGTCGGGAGTAGATCAGACGATGATGTTACGGCTTTACGTTACCTGCTACGAATACAAGTTACTTGATGATGAAAGTATCATGATAGCAGAGATAGCGTTGCATAGGAGAGCGATGCAAGAGTTGGTTATTCTAATAAGCTATAATTAGCTATTCCACAAGGGCCACAGTAATATAAGTCCACAGATTTACAGACCCGGGCCTATACTTTCTAAAAAAGTTATGAGATCGTAAGTTCATCAGCCAATCATTGACGGCCTTTCAATCAAAATCCACCAATTATAGACAAGAAAATAGAGCGTAAGTACTTACGTTCACCTAGCGAGTTTTAAAAGTATGGCCCCGGGGCTTCTTGCACGGCGGCTAAAGACATTGGCTACTTGCACGATATATTTTATAAAATTAATTCCCCTGGTTGAGTTTATGATAGAATCATTGGGTTTTTCACAAGTATGACAAGCCTGCGCTCGTGCCCTCCGTACTAAGCGTCAAATAGCGACCCACTTTTTGCTCGTAGCCGTTCAAATGTGGGTCAAGATGGCCTACAAAAAGACGAGAAGTCCAACGCCATTTTAATAAAGTTTCTCTTTTTTGTGTGCTGCTATATCTTTACATGCTGGCACGGCCTTATGTGTAATCTTAAATGTGAGTGAAAATTCTTATTGCTGTTTGCTTATTGTTCATTCGAATTTTTCTGTACTTTGCTGCTGTGTGTGCAACTTTCATGTTCTTAATCCGGACAAATTCCGTGATTTAGTTTTTCTCAATTGCGTTGGCCGGCTAAAATTTATGATAGGGGTACTTCCTAATTAAATATTAAATACTGAAAAAAGAAAATAAATGGAATTTTTATAGTGAATTTTTATAACCTACAAATAAACTAGTATATATAGAGTTATCGGCCTTTTTTGGCCTTTTTTTTCTCGGAATTGGCCGATTTTAGGCAACCTGAATTATGTACCACTACGACCTGGAGAAATACATTTAGTGGTACGCATATGTACCACTTCGGAGTCAACGTGTTAAGACCATCCCACATTATTCCACATCCCAAGATCCACATTATTCCGGAAAACTTGGAAGGTTAATAGTTTTCAATGTATGATTGTATGTTATCTCATCCTCTCAATGGTATTAAAATTTAATAAAATCATGAAGATATTTAATTTTCTTCTTCCATTTGCACCACCCAATTGATGCGTTGAATGTCATAGTTACTTAATAATGTATTGGCAGTGCGATTCTGAATTTGGTCTCGCACGATATAACATTAAAGCGGTCATATGGTAACTTACCTACGAAGTTGTCTTGCCGTGGCTTCTGAACGGACTTGTCGAAGTCAGCCAACAGCTTCGATGTATTTTCCTCTTGTCCTAAATAGTTTTTCTTATCGTCAAAGTCCAGTAAGCCCAGTAAAGGATTAACCAACTGACACCCGTGATGCTCGACGGTCTCACGCGGCTCTCGTTCCCGCTTCGTGTGGCAGGAATAAGACGTACAAAGTCTAAATTTACTCGATGAAGCTCGCACGTTAATTACGTCGAGCTTATCTAAAGCTTCATGTGCCAATTTTTGATGCATCGTCTGTACTTTATTTTCATTCGAATCACAAAAATTGTGATTTTGAAAGCCTTTTTTGGCTGGGAGTTCGCTTTCACTGGCATGATGAACTGGAAGTCCCGTTGACGCAGCAAGACCTCGATAGTTCCCATTAAGAACTTCCAAATGAACCAAATTCTCACAATTTGATTTTGCTTTCACGGAATACTTCCATGTTACAAGGTTTGTTTTTCCAATAGTTTGATTTTGCGACTCAATTGAGTGAAGTTTATTGCGAAGGCCTCGAGGTTTGCCAAGTGAGTTCAGAGGTGATTGCTCGTGTGACATCTCAGTTCTGTAAGCTGTCGTTTCTTTTTGCTTTATACTAATGAAGCGAGGACGCTTCTAACAGCGTAGGGGGGACGAATAATTTAAACAATTTGTTCCCTCATGATGTCAGGGTCGAGACACGCTGTGAAGTTCTCACAGTGGGAGATAATTTTTTCTGAATTATTACATTCGAATAAATTTGCGTCCTTAGTTTCTGTTTCTGCAAACTATTGCAAGTTATTTACGTGCTCAAAATGTATCTTGTTCGTTTGAAAATATGAAAATCTTTGTGTTGTGGAAGAATAGATACAATTATTGTCTCCATGCGCAGTTTGTATGAAATTGAGAGGGGTTGCTGGACGTGGAGTTCAGACACGTTCGTATTTTGTAGTGAAACCCTGTACCCTGACAACCCTG
>NW_025940347.1:0-19951 GCF_000764305.2 Hyalella azteca
GGCTGAGCTCCCATGAGCTTGCTCTCACAGTTTCGGACATTAATTTGTCCGCAGAGCTGGACAAAATGCAACCCCGCTGCACCGGAAAAAAATCAATTGAGTTTCCCTTTATTATTGAAGAAGATTGTTATGAAAGATTATTAAGTTGTATAATTCAAGCTTTTATCATTGACAAATTTAGAATTCCTCACACATTCCCCAGGACGACAAGAAAACTTCAGGAATCAGGAACGCCAAGAAGCCGTGCACGACACCGTTCGGTCGCCGCTCTGTTAGGCCGGCCTGCACATTGAAGTGAAGGAGAAGTTTTGCATCAGATTTAGAAAGTTTGTATGACGGAACTGAACTAGGGCCCAATTCTCATTATACAAGTCTAATGGCATATTCTTCACTGTAGCAGTCACAATTTAACACCTACATGGCGCGACATTTACAGTCTCGTCCGGTGAACAATTTTGTTATTCTTCCAACAACTACATCGGTCTTATAGAAAAGAAGTGTCGGCACTGAAGAAATAGGCCCATGGCTTGTTGCCGATTCTTGTATTTTTCGTAACTTGATTCCAATAGGGATCGGGCATTTTGAACCCGATCTTTCCATAACTGACGATTGACTGAGATAACTGCTGGATTTATTGCAAGCCTCGTAAGATGCTAGGTATTTCTGGAGTGAAGATTTGCTCCTGCATAGCTTCGTCTAGTCTGATATTGAAGGCGTTCATACCGGAGCTGTACGACAGGCTTTTCTATGCACTTCTAACATAACATAGTAATGTCGGTGCTAAAGAGAAGGCCTGATGTGGCCTGTCGCCGATTCTTGAACTTTTCGTGACTTGTTCACAGAAGATCTAAAATCGTGTCATTTGACCGGATCTTTTCAAGACTGACGATAGTTCGAAACAGCTACTACTAGACATCCACCGGGTTCGATATGATGCTAGGCATTTCAAGTCGTCATTTTTTCGAAAAACTTTGAACGGAGGGATCTTGCCGGCTGACTGGAAAGAAGCTCAAGTGACACCATTGTTCAAAAAAGGTGACAAAAGCTGCCCGGGCAACTATCGCCCTGTCAGTTTGACAAGTGTCGTTTGCAAGGTAATGGATCTGTTGTGAGGGATCGATTGATAGATCATTTGACTGCTAAACTATACTATACTATACTATACTATACTATACTATACTATACTATACTATACTATACTATACTATACTATACTATACTATTATATCCTGAAGTCTATTAATTTTTATGTTTAATCTTTCATGTTTTTTACATACACCTTCTAATCCCGAGGGAGAAAAGCAAGGAAAAAGTTTAATTCACTGGTAAATATATAAAGGCTATTCACAATTTCTTAGAAAGTGATCAATTTCTTCAGCAGGTTTGTAACATGTTTCTACTTAGATGCAAGTGATTATTTGCTAGTTGATCGCGAGTGGTTTTTTTCTCTCAGTATCATGATTAAATGTTGTAAATAGTTTGGGCATCTTCTAATTTTATAATTTTCTTCTATAGTATTTATCTCCATATTCGGAATGAGAATTCTGATAAACGGTAAATCGATAGACTGCAAAACATGAGTCGTGCGATTTTTTCAGCGCCCGCTCAGTTAGTTTAACGTAGTTGCTCCTAAAATATTTTTCTGTGGATCATAGAAAATTTCTTTTTGTTTGACTGATTTAAAAATTCTGGTAGATGAATTTAATTTGTGTCGTCGTGAAGTGATGACGTAATTTAAGTAATTTCATCGGGGAATAACAATTACGATAGTCAGAATATTGCGTGGTTAAGATAGCCTGAGTTGGCAACGAACATTTACGTAGTTCCGAATGCGGAGGCGAAAACGAACAGTTATGTAGTTCTGATAGGCGATAGCAAAGGTGACGAAATATCACACCATTGCACTCTTTTGTGAACTATAACTATATTTTCCTTGAGCTAATTTTGGTTTGAATTTGTTGAAAATTTATTAGAGTTTGAGGAGCTACGAGGTGACCAGTCGAATAATTAATTCAAATGGTCCGGATTATTGATTATATATGACTATGAGTAGACTGAGTAGTGATATGACACCGTGACGGTGTGACCTGGTTCTTGATTAATTTATATTATCGAACTCCACTGCACAATGTTAATTTTGTGTTCTAGGGTAGCTCTACGACACCATGGAACCTAAATATCTCCTGAATATTAAGATAATTAAAGTCATTTCAACCAATTGAAGCTTATACAACATTTGTATGGGAACATGTCTTTCCTCAATGTATTTCTAAGACTGAACAGAAAACGGAAACTTGCTTTCAAAAGAATATTCCGACTCAGGCGGTATTTCAGTTTCAACATTGCATGGCTCGCAATACATCAGCGAAGTTCCACGCCTAGGTTATGGGTTCCATTTTGTATGCTACCTTAAAGTTCGCGATAATCAGTAACGTCCACTTCGAACAATAGGGTTATAATTTTAATATTTAAGACTAACAAGACATGCGTAGATCTGCTATAGGTTTTAGAGGGATTTCCCTCTCTAAAATTTGACATTGCTATTTAGCTACAACATTACAGCGGTTGACGTGTATGTATACCGGGTTGTCAAAACTTGTAATTTTCCATCAAAAAGTATTTTATTACAACCGTCCCCGAATACACGATTCAAAGACCGTATTGTCTGAATCATGTGAAAGATAAAAAACTAAACTTCTTCTGAAAAATTATTTTAATCTAAGCACATTGTAAAACATCACTGTTCATTTCGCAGTATTACAACGCGAATCTATAGAGTAACTCATTTAAAAATGTTGCGGAAATTTCTGCGGTATATCAATCTTCAGGGAACATTCATGCTCATCGAATATTGCATGTAGTGTCATGAGGTATTAGTCTCTCCCAACTGCGATTCATTACAAATTTTCTTATTTTCAGGTTATGGGAACTAGAAATTTGATTGGTTATGAAGCTGCTGCCCCACTCAGTTTAGTTCAGTTAGCCATCCAATCACTTCTTCTAGTCGCTCAGAAAACTTTATTTTCGAGGAGACACTCTCGCAACCACATTCAATAGTTCATAATTATATATATGTTAATTATATGTCACGTACATGAGAATTTTAACATATGTATTGAGAGCAGTACTGTAAATGAAACCCAAGGGCGAGTATCAATACTAACTTGCATTGTTGAATGACGTAAAAATAATTGTTATAATAGCGGTGTCGGTGTTCATTTGGCTGCTGGCTTTCGCCGATTCTCAACATCTTAGAACATTAACAGCTTGTTGCGGGTCTTGAACGCGCAATTCACTGCAACAATTCTGCTGTGCTTTATCGCCTGGCCTCAATGTTGATTCTGACCATAACCAGGCGCACAGAGCTGGGATCGAACCCGCACCTCTCTGCTCCAATCCACGAACTCTGAACTGTAACCACTGAGACACCCTGCCACGATGAGCCATACATTTGTTTAACGCCTCGCCAACTCGACGTCTAGAACAAACGATGGTGTTTCTCACTTGAATAACATTGGTAGTAATTGGTGTTTATTAGTATTGAATTGATATTTAAGTCAACTCAGGAATATTCTAATCCGAGACGAGCTCGGGGTTCGCAAGCTACTTGTGCACCAGAGCTAACTGCTTCTGCATACATAAGCTCTGGTACCTCCACGCCTCACTTAGCCTCTATATTACGCCTCACTTACCCTNTGGTGCCGGTCGTCGTTTGTGTCGCTATTGTCGTCATTTTGTGGCTGTTTGAGGTGCCGGTTGTCGTTTGTGACGCTATTGTCGTCATTTTGTGGCTGTTTGAGGTGCCGGTTGTCGTTTGTGACGCTATTGCCGTCATTTTGTTGCTGTTTATATCGTTCGCTGAGGTAATTGTCATTATAGTCGGTAATGACGCTAGACTTCCTCCAATCATCACAATTCGCCCGTGTGCTTATCGTCTGTCTCCGTTCACCCAAGACTACTTCCCCGTTGCTAGGGTAGTAGTTGTGTTGAGAAGCCCCTCCCGCATTAGGCTGGCCCCGCAGCAGCTGTTCAGGCTTCACGATCCCTCGTCGAGCTTCGGGCACCGATTGTCTGGACTGTGTCAGGGGCGACAGCTGCAAAATAAACATGGAATTGTGATATAGAAATAGCCGAGAATAAAGTCTATTAGTGTTGACTTAATCGTTTTTGAATTAGTTAAAAACCAATAACTGTCACGAATGAAGATAAGTCTCCTCCAAACTCAGGAAAAATGTTAATTTTGCACCTCCTCCAAGTGAGAAAGGCCTATCCTACCTCTTCCGGGTTGGGAGGTTCGGCGGAGAGATTAATAAAGTCAGACCAGCGGAGTCTGTAGCAGCGGAAGGCGGATCCAGCGCCCGAAAGTGTCAGGCCCCCAGGAAAGGCTTCGTCAAAAGCCACGTCGTAAAGGATGTCGGAGGGCTGTGATGCTGGCTGCAGACCTGCTGGCAATAAAAAATTTATCGATAATACATTTTAGCTAATTACATGATCAATCAATGCTTCAAGTCTTCATGGGTGAATTATATTATTTTTCATCCATGTATAACGGCACCATGGATGAATAATGCGAAGATGCTCCATGATTAATATGGAAGCGATCCTCATGTGGCGCGGATGACGAGCCATACAGCAAGAAACTTCGCATAACCAAGTTATGCGAAGAAAGAATGTTTCAAAAGAAATGTTTTGACTACGATACATTTTAATGCTCCTAAATTCAGGGCAAGAATTATCTAGAAATAATTTATGAAGTTTCGTCCAACAAAATGATATATATAAATCATAGTTCGTAAAACTAGAGAATTTCTAAGACATATTTATTTGATGATAGCGACCTATGACGGTGCCGCGTGCCCCTAGAGGGACAACGTGACCGTATTATGAGTACATGCGTGAACTTGAGGGTTTATGACTTATGACCACTGTCATGAGTTCACTCATTCAGCGCCATTTTCACTGTAAGTCGGAGACGTGAGAGTATTTAATCCTACACGGAGTGTAAGATAAAATACACTGTGTGTATCAGTGTATTTTATGCTAGACTGAGTTATCCCACACTGAGTTATCCTACATTGAGTTATCCTACTCTGAGTTATCTTACACTGAGTTATCCTACACTGAGTTATCCTACACTGAGTTATCCTACACTGAGGTATCTTACACTGAGTTATCCTACACTGAGTTATCTTACACTGAGTGTAAGATAAAATACACTGTGTGCATCGGTGTACAAGTATTTTTTGCTACACTGAGTTATCATACACTGAGTGTAAGATAAAATGCACTTTGTGTATCAGTGTACGAGTATGTTTTGCTACACTGAGTTATCTTACACCGAGTGTAAGATAAAATACACTGTGTGTATCAGTGTACGAGTATTTTTTGCTACACTGAATTATCTTACACTGAGTTATCCTACACTGAGGTATCTTACACTGAGTTATCCATTCATATGTCACTTCGTCACGATTATGAAGAATTTCTGCCCTTCAACATTCAATACGAGATAAATTGGGATAAAATATTGTTGAATTTGAAGAATTCAGAGTTCGAGTATTTAAGACTCGCCCTATATATATAAAATATAAGTCTCTTGAATTTATAACAATAATGAAGTAAAGCTTCATTATAAATTAAAGCAGCAAATAATTGTGTGCAGTATGGTCGAGTACCGATAAAATTGATGCCACATTAAATGCAACGAATATTGATCTAGGCAGTGAAATATTATTGTGTAATTAATTTCCGCCTAAGTTTTTCTTTTACAACATTATGTTCAAATGTGCAACGTCGATTTACAACTGTCTTTTGAGATTTTTTAATGTAATATTTCACGTTCTACTCTATATTTTTCTACCATTTTATCAATAAGATAATAAATGCTATCTACTCAACTACATTAACTGTAAAAGTAATGAATTGATGTACTGAGATATCCAAGTGCTTTAAAACGGTAGATTAAATCATTAAAAATAGATTAAACTGTAACAATTGCTTATTGTACAGTCATGAGTAGATAAAGCCGTCAAGGACTGGCAGTCCACTTGCATCTCGAAGAGGTCAACGTTCAAAGAAATGGTGACTCGATTTATCGAAGCCAGTGAGTAATTTTTCTCTCCCTCTGGATGGTTGAGAAGTATTTCTTTTGGCAACTTTCATTCTTTGCAACGATATCAATACCTGCATGTACTGAGCCCATAATTTTCTTATGAGGACTCAATATATTTACAATTACGTTGCTTATTTTATTTTGTTGCTATTATTACTTATTGCACTATTACTAAATGTATTTTCTTAAAAAATACAATAATGTGCATTTTAATGTATGAAAAGGTGCATTTTTTGGAGTTGAATATGAATATTTGTGATTATTATGAATGCGCTAAATTGTAAATTACCTTCTCTAGCGCTTGACCATGTGCGAAATTTTCTATTCAGATAATTTAATAATGCTAGAATGAATGCCGACAATTGATCCCGTAATTTACGTAAAGAATTCGACCCCAATTCACCGACACTTTCTTTTTGCTTCAAGCACATAATATTCAATGACGATGCAAGCGGCATTTGCTGACCTTGCGCAAAGCCCGTTCAAAATCGCGACGTAAGCGAAATGTCTTCATGCTCAGCGATGTCACTTAATGAGATCTTTAACAAGACAAACGATCTAATTAAAGAACATAGCAATAAAACAGTTCTCAAAGTTCATTATTGATGAGACTTGCCATATGTAAGAGCTATCGTGATATAATCAATACACAGGTGATTATTTTTAATCCCATGTCACTGAGATCATTCAAATGGATGAACCGAAGGTGAAATTTGACAACATTACTGTTAAATTGCTCATGTATGTATCTTCATTCTGCCATTTATTCGAACGATGTTTAATGTTAATGAGATTTTGTTTGTTCAAATATTACATTGTATTTGAATTAAGCGCTGCGAATGACGAATGGTTTGACCCAATTACTGTGTTTACCATTCAACTGTAATATTTCACACGTATGAAATTAACATGTTGACGCAGAAGGCTTCATTTTTTTAGACAGTCTCATTTCACTGTATTTGTCTGTAAATCTTTTTATAGCGAATTTTGCAACGATTACACGCTAAACAAAGAATGATGTTTATTGCACTTCGAAATTTCAGTTGCATTTCAATCTAAAAGTGATGATTAATCGCTATTAACTTATAATCAACATGAATGTCGATTAGATTGACAATAGCTAACTAATAAGTTAACTTTTCAGAAGAGCCAAACAAAGTCCCGCGCGCATTGAAATAGGCACTCAATGTAGCATGGATACAAAACTAAACGTTACTGGAGCTTGATTCCAGTCAAGGATGGTGGGAACGACTGCATGCACACCACCATATACGGCGCCAGGCGGGTAACTGAAGTGCAGCTCAAGCAGACACTTTATTTAAAGTGCTCGGCACCTAATTTCCCCGTATCTTAAATGTTAAAGAACTCCACCACCCCCCACCCTTGCGGGATCTGTCGTGAACGCATAAATCAACGTACAGAGATGATTTTAGTACCGTTGGATAGGTCAGAATGTCAGCTTTAGGATGAGTATAAAACCGAAGAAGCCAAATTTACGACTCTTAGGGTAGACCCCCCCCCTTTGCACTAAATTTATGGGGAAGGTGAAACTAAGAGTCGAAACAGTGCACCAGTTTATTGAAAAGATTGAGTTCTTTGGCAAGTTCCAAGGTCCCTGACTCAGACTCTGCTCCAGGCACCCTCCACCTTTAGCGCAACTTCACGTCTGTAGAAATAAAACATAAAGAGTTCTGATCAATTGAGAATCTTACAGAATAAATTTAGATTAGAATTCCAAATTGTAAATGTTAATTGACCAGACAATGAAGCATTTAATTTAATGGATCGTGCTCAGAAGATCGGAAAGTATTCCATACTGAACGAGAAACAATAGCACTCCCGGAGCCGTGCCGTGTTCTCACCTTAAACTAAAGGCCATCAGTGCGCAGATAAGTTAATCATCACTTTCAAATAGAAATGCAACTCAAATCTTAAGTACATAAAGTTTAACGAGTAAATGTTGCAAAAATTTGCTACAAAATCATTTTCGGTCTAATACAGTAAAGATAAAACAGTTTAGAAACATTCAGCGTTCAGCGAACAAATGACATCAACATGTTAATTTCAAAAGTGTGAAATATTACATTTGAGTACGTAAACACAGTAATTGTGTCAAACCACGTGTCATTCGCTGCGCTTAAATGAAATACAATTCAATACTTGAACTAACAATACAACATATCATAAATATTCAAACATTGTTTAGATTATTGATGAGCAAGTATTACCCTTAATAATGAAGTTTTCAAATTTTAACTTCGGTTCGGCACACTTGAATGACCTCAATAACATGGGATTTAAAAATAACATCTGTCTTGATAATATCTCAGTGTTCCATATCAAGTGCTGGCAAGTCTCATCACGAATGAACGGCATGAGCGTGGAGTAAATTTTTGCTAAAAAAACGATTTTCGAACGGACGTTGCACAAACTCGGCAAAAATTGCATACCGTCATTGAGTTCTGCTTCCAGCTTATCGCAAAAAGATTATCAGTGAATTGCGGTTAAATTCAAGTTAATTATGAAATCATTGATCGGCAATAATTATAAGCCATATGAAATTGTATGAATAAAATCTCGCACGAAATGATCAAGCGTTACTACTTAACATATTTATCACAATCACATATACATGTACAACTCAAAATATTCACCTTCTTCATGTTAAAATGCACATGATTATATTTTTTAAAAAGACACACATAGTACTACACTTACCGCAACAAAACAATAGCAATGTAACTAAATAGATTACATTCTCATGAGAAAATTATGAAACCAATACAAGGTATTGGCATTGTTGAAGGTTGCTATAAATAAGAAAAAGAGAGATGTTTACTACTATCGTCTAATATTTTTATGTTGAGCAATCGAATTGATTACTCTTTCAATTCTACATTACATTATGGCATCAGATATTTATGATTTATCGTTTGTCAGGTTGTTGCCGAGTGGCCTATTTTTTGGCACGTAGTAATTAAGTTCTCACAGGAATAGGTTTACGGTAAAAAAATCATACTGAGAGAGGGTTGCAATGAAACACTGGTACATTTCATAATAAATTGACAAATAAGTTTAATTACATCCTACGCTGACAAAAATTTCTAGTACATGCAAAAAAAAAGAAACTCCAAACACAATTATAATTGAGAGCCTATCAGTTTACATCACTCGAATCGCTCTTTTTACCAGAATTGTTGATCCATTGCAGTTCCGTCGAGTAGACGACAGTTGTAAACGACCGTAATTCACGCGCACGTTTGCTGCTGTATGTTCAGCGACCGTACATCTGAATAGTGGCGTACGTATTCATCGTCGATGGCATTACCCGAAGCTCATTGCCTTAAACGAAGGTTGCTATATTTCTCATCCGTTCAGAGAGAAAAAATAATCTTACTGGCTTCTATTTATCAAGCATCGGCATTTTTCGGGCGATGAACTTTTAAATGTGGCTTCTATTCTATCGGTGCGTATACTCGACAATACTTGCTCACATTCATTGGCCATTTGCTGCCTCGTGCGTTCTCAATACTGTGCACGTTATTATAATCAATGCAATTATTTCAATTATTTATAGTCTTATGACTCTAGTGACTGTTGCAGCGTTCGATTTCGATTTCAACTCCTCAAAATCGTATAAGGCGTAAAATTTAATTTATAATGAAGCTTTTTTACTCATACACTATTATAAAATCATGAAATTTATATTTAGATATCTAGGGCATTTAAATGGGTCTTAGATACTCAAATCTCTCAATCTCGGAATTTCAACAGAATATTTTAGCCCAATTTATCTCGTATTGAATGTTAAAGGTTGCAGGGTGAAGGGCAGCAAGTATTCATAATATGTATCAACAATCGTGATGAAATGACATATTAATCAAGTCTCAAACCAAAATGAAAACGATAGGAAATCATTATGGAAGATAAATCGCTCATTAGACGACAAATGAAAAATAGATTTTACTAGATTGTACGTCATTAACATAGTATCGGTTCTACTTCGGTTACACATTGTAGCGTCGATGAGTATACATATATAGATAGATAGATATAATGGCTGAATATAATACGGGTTCATATAATATCTCAATAAAAATTACCCTATCTGAACCTTAATAAGACGTTATAACAGTACCCATCAATAAAACGTCTGCATGGTTCATCATTAGCCCTGGCATTCATCAATGTGCGCTTTGTCAATGCATTTGTTCGTAAATTAATGCACTTTTTGTAAACGCTCGCATGTTTCAACCGACATGTGCGTCAATGTACATATTTGTCAATGCAGGTACGCGTCGATACACGTATACGTCCATGCATGTCCATAAATGCACGTACCCATCGTTCAAATACGCCATTGCTTTTGGGTTGAATTGACGCCATTGTCGTTTGTGACGCTATTGCCTTTGTTTTGTTGCTGTTTGTGGCGCCGGTTGTCGCTGGTGATGCTATTGCCGTTGTTTTATGGCTGTTTGTGGCGCCGTCTGTCGTTAATTATTTCTCAAGCTCCGGCATTCGTTTGGCAAGGTCTATTTTTCTAATTTCCCTCAACTGCTTCCACTACAGTTCCGGTATTCTACTTCGCTGGATCCGAAGTTTTATCCTTTGGAGTTTCAATAAAATTGTTAGCCTTTACGTTTGTGTAAATTCCTTATACCATCGAGCTCAGCCAGCAATATTGGAATGCATGTTACTGAACTAGACGTTAGAAATGTTTCTATTTTTCTGTTTTCAGCACTTGCAAGCAATATTTTCAGACCTCGGTAAAATTGTTTGCTAGACGAATGGTTTCTTCAACAAAAGAATTGTTCAGCTTCGAGCATATGTCTGCATGCATGAACTTATTGCTCAAGCAGAAGATAGCTTATGAACTATTGCTTACAAGAGGCTAAACTGTGAGCAACTTATTTGATTTGAATATTTCCCGTAACTATCGTATATTCCGTTAATTATTTGATCGTCTCTCCAGGAACTGAGAGTGCAGTTGATAACTTTAATGCTTGAGAAGAACTACTTGTGAAACTCAATACTGCCAATGCAGCAGCCGACCATAGATGCAGAAAGATCCTCATTTGCTATGAAGTGTGAACAACTGAACGCTGCAATCAAGTTACTGCCGGAACTTGATTTTTTTAAATTAACATGTGCTTCTCCATTCTATTGTGTGGTCTTTCTTCCAACAATGGACGCAGAATTTTGAGGCCCTTGCAGAACTGTTCGCTCGATAGAATTTAATGTGACGAAAGTTACATGACAAGATACGGCAAATAATTCAACGATTATTTTCACACAATGTTGTTCATTCGGCAGGATACATGGATGGAACAGGAGAAATTGGCTTGACATGCATTGAATCAGTTATATTGACGTATCGATTGAAATTTTTTATTTGCGATTATTGCCCCCATTTCGAACTACGCCATGTCAAAATAGTTACTAGTTGCAAACGTTACTAGTTGAAAACGTCTATGTATGGAAATTGAGCCTCTGATAGACAGTGCTCTGATCTTAACCCTTTAAGCCCTGGTGTGATGAATTCGTCACACAGAAAATAAAAGCTTCTACCGAGAAAAACCAAGCGAGTAGTACTAGACTAAACATATATAGCGTATACAGAGTCAAATGCCCTCTCCCTTCGCCCCATTATATGGGGGAAGGAAGGGGGCATTTTAACGCACTCTTCATATTCGGTCGTGTCACTCCCAAAAGTATCAGGTGTCAAATATGCGCGCCCCGAACACGCCACACGGTTGTCAGGGAATAGACCGGATTCTAATCAGGTGTTTATTTCCCTCGCTCAACCACAACCTAAAGCGGACATAGAGCCGTTAATTTACGCGCTAGGCGAGTTTGGGGCGCTCTTGTGTCAGTGGCTGATAGGAATAAAAAATTTGATTGGGTAATGTCAGGTAAAACAGCAACCGTCAACGATCAGAGAAAAGCTACTATGAGAGTCATACTCAAGAATTGAAGCACGTTTGTAGTATCGATTTCATCATTGTGAAACTCATGGCGAGATGCCACAACAATTTTGGATTTCTCAAACAAAATAGCCTTCATCTACACATCATTGGCCGATAAATTTTGAACTTTTCCTCAAAAATCCAAGACTTCCTTATTTCTGAGGCAGCAGCACCGATAATTATATAATTTTATGAAGCGGTCCCATAGCTCATCCGTTTACTCCACCGATTCAAAATGCCATCCTAAGCATGTAACCCGTAGTACCAAAAATTCAAAATATAATATATGATTGAATTGAAGGTTAAAACGTTTCCGTCATCACTGAATTGCCAACTAAATAATAATTACGTTACTTTTGTTTGAAAATCTACCTCTACCCTGCAATATGCAATCCATATGACCCACTGATAGAATGAAACGACCATTACAAATAGTGTTTAAATATACAAATAGTGTTTGCAAATTACCCACTGATAATGGCGATCAATCATGTTGATGGCGGCAAATCATGTTGAAACAATATCGATTACGGGCTTATTGTGTTGAACGTTATTTAAACGCATCAGTTTGTCTGGAGAGGAACAGCTCAAATAGAGATCGCGGAAATTTCACTCTATTAGATCCATTTCATTCGATCTATATTTCGGAACATCCCAAGCCTTGCCCATCTCACCGCATGCCAGCGATGGGCTTGCAGTGCACTAGGAGGCTGGAGCGGCCAGCATCGATGCCCCACTTGTAGAGAAGGTTAGAGCGAAGGGCATTAGCAGCTCTGAGGAATTCTCTTTGTTCTCGCGAAGTTCCGTAGAGCGGATTGTCGTTAAACACTTCGATTTTAATCATGGATGAGGCGCCGGGCAACAGGGAGACTCTGAACCTGCCGCAGCTCAAGACACGGCCTCGGGCGCCAGCAACTCGGAACCCAACGATCGCCTTACGCTGCGTGCGCCTTCAGACTTCATCAGGAAGTCCAAGAGTGAGTCGCATTCATCCTCTCTGCAATGCATTTACATTCAGTCTCTCCGAAAAGCATTTGCAGTCAGCCTCTCTGGAAAGCATTTGCAGTCAGCCTCTCAGAAAAGCATTTCAATTCAGCCTCTCTGCAAAGCACTTGCATACAGCCTCTCTGAAACCTATTCATATTCTGCATATCTGACAGCCATTTTCATTCAGCCTCTCTGAATACCATACACGGCATACGCATTAGACATACTTGAAAACACTTCACATTCGGCCTCTTTGACCGTTTTTTTGCTTCCAAACTCGATAAAAACTTAACATTGGATACCAGTCATCAGAGATGCATAGCATTAACAAATGGTAATGTATCAGTGAACAAAAGGCTAATGTGGGCTAACCCGTTGGGTCCCGGGAAGAGCTCCTCCTCAGTAACGTCGCCGCGGGTTCTACAAACTGCCTCGACGAAGCGGGGGAACTTCGCGTTGTAAGCCTCGAGCAGAGCCACCGTCTCTTCCGTGAACAGCCACAAGCCGTCGCTGTGGCGGTGACTGTAGCCGAGTACCTGTGAACACAATACCTAGTACTTTTCGATACAATACCTTGTACCTTCGAAGGCAAGACCTTGTACCTTCGAAGGCAAGACCTTGTAACTTCGAAGAAAAGACATTGTAACTTTGAAGACAAGACCTTGTACCTTCTGACACTATGCTTTGTACTTTCTGGCACAATACTTTGTACCTTCTGACACAATACCTTCCACCTTCCTTAGAAGTTTTTAGTAAAGCACAATGTAAATCATACGCATATCCGATTCTCACGGTAGTCTTAGAATGGGATAGAAGTGTCGGCACTGAAGAAATAGGACAATGGCCCGTTGCCGATTCCTGTACTTTTCGTGACTTGATTCACAAGGGATCCGGCCTTTGGATCCCGATCTTTCCCTAACTGACTATTGATTGAGATAGCTGTTGGACTTATTGCCTGGTCCGTATATGTTGCTAGGCGTTTTTAGACTGAAAATATGCTCCTACATTGCTTCGTCTAGTCTGTTCTTGAAAGCGTTCATACTCGGGGCGTCAGCGATGCTATCAGGGAGGTTGTTCCACATGTCGGTGATTCGAAGAGAGAAGAAATGTTGTCGCATGGATGTGTTACAACGCAGTTTTTTTTAGTTTATAACCGTGGCCCCTGGTGTTGGTTCCTGTTTCAAATTCTAGTAATCCTTCTGGGACCTTGTAAAAGCCATGAGTATACTTGTGTGCTTCAAAGAGTTCCCAACGCAGACGTCGATAACTGAGGCTTGGAAGCTTCATAATCTTCAATCTTTCCTCATATGACTTGCCTTACAAGCCTGGAATTATTCTTGTTGCACGTCTTTGAACACTCTCTATTAAATTTTGGTCCTTCTCAAGTTTCGGTGACCACACGACGTTTCCAAACTCTAGATTCAGTCGCACGACAGCAATAAACAACTTCTTCGTCGCTTCTGCATCTAGGAACTCGAAAGAGCGTCTGATCAGTCCAAGTCGTTTTTTGGCTTCATTAACTTGACCATCAATATGCTTAGAAAATTTCAAATCGTTGTCGATATTAACTCCTAAATCTTTTTCCATTGTCTATTTCGACATCATCACTCTGTCGCTGCAACCGTGTCTTCTCGTACTGTAATCTTGCTGTTCATTATTCTTGCCAAGATGGATTACTTTACATTTGCTCGCATTTAAACGCAGCTTCCACTTATCAGCCCAGTCAACCAGCCTGCCATGATCACCTTGCAACTGTACTTTTTGCGACTTATTCTTCACTGCATTATAAATTTTTTTGTCGTCAGCATACATCGAACACACGCTAGACACAGCTTCTGGCAGATCGTTTATTAACGCAACGAATGAAACAGGCCCGAGAACGCTTCTTTGTGGCACGCCGCTGCGCACTGAAGCCCAGTCTGATTCGGGCCCATTAATCTAGGACACGTTGTCGTCTCCCTACTAGAAAATCTCTGATCCGTTTTAGTACATTACTCTCAATTTCCATAGACTTCAATTTACGCAACATCCGCTCATGTGGGACACTGTCAAATGCCTTGGCAAAATCGAGGTACACTGCATCTACTGGCTCCCTTTCGTCCAGCAAGCGGGCCCATTCGTTCAAAGTAGACAAGAGGTTAGTGGTGCAGGATCTCCCGGCAATAAAGCCATGTTGACAGTCTGATAGGAGATTATTAGCAGTCAAATGATCTACCAATCGATCCCTCTCAACAGATTCCATTACCTTGCAAACGACGCTTGTCAAACTGACAGGGCGATAGTTGCCCGGGCAGCTTTTGTCACCTTTTTTGAACAATGATGTAACTTGAGCTTCTTTCCAGTCAGCCGGAAAGATCCCTTCGTTCGAAGTTTTCGAAAAAATGACGTCAAAGGGCCGGCTAGGACAGTTGCTAACTCTTTGAGTAGTCTGGGGTGGAAGCCGTCCGGTCCGCATGACTTGTTTGGATTTACAGCGATAAGGCGCTTGAGAACCTCTTCTTTTTGTATTTCAAAACTTGTTAATTTAGAGCCGACTGAGTGCTCCTCAATAGCTGGAATACTGTTCAAGACCTCTTCAGTGAATACGCTACTGAAAAACTGATTAAGAACGTTAGCCTTGCCCTCATCAGAGGTTATCTTTCGCTGATCTACTTTCAAATCAGAAATACCATCCTTTAACTTGCTCTTCGAGCTAGGGTACAAAAGAAGGCTTTCGGGATCTTTTTTGCATTTATAGCAATATTTTTTTCGAAAGCTTTTACTGCGGTGCGACAGCTTTTTTTAGCTTGATTTCGAGCTCTTGCGTATGTGTTATAGTCAGCATCGCTACGAGTCTGTAAATAACGCTGGTAGGCTTCCTTCTTTGTTTTCAGCTTAGCTATAACTCTAATGTTCATCCACTGGATATTTTTGGCTCCACCAAGCTCAATTCTAGGTACACACGCGTCAACTGCAGACATAACCGCGTCAATGAGAAATGACCATGACTCATCCACATTCATGTCCTTGATAAGTCTTGCGAAAAACTCTAATCAATGACAGTTTTATCACAATTCAAGATGGTTAAAAACATTCCATCTCTCTTCACGGAAGGATATAGACTTATCATTAATTATTGACACCAAAATTCAGCTCACCTCCTGCATCTGTTTGAAGAACAAGAGGTCAAGTCCAATGTTGATCTTAGGCTTAGGTAAGGTGGGGGTCAATGGAGGCTCGTCAGGGTCTGATCTAAGCACCATCAGCACCGTGCCTGCGAGGCGCATCACCGTCTCCTGCGACATACCCAGGCGTTCGCCCACCTCGAATGCTGCTAACAGAACTTACGTATAAATATATAAACGCTTATCCTTATGTCACTCAATGATACAATATAGTTAAATTCATATATATAATTGATTATTCAGATCTGGTGCTTGATGCGACATACCCAGGCGTTCGCCCACCTTGAATGCTGCTAACAGAACTTGCCCATAAAATAAATAAACGTTTACCATTATGCTAATTATTTATACCGTTATTCAATTTAAAATTCACATATTGAGCTCTAAGATTTGGGAGAATAAGGTGTAGCGGTTGGCATGTAACTGTCAGATGTGCAAAAAATTAAATAACCAATTCATCATGAATAATAATAATAATATAAGATAAGTGTATATAATCTATTGTAAATGCTAGTGTGTTAATAAAATAATTGAGTAAATTCTACGACGGATAATGTTCGCGTAAATTTTTTTCTCGTCACAAATCATTTTGGAAAGATGCAGTCTGATACCTGTAAAATAAAATAACATATAAATAAAAGCATCACCTCACGGTTGAGAAGCACGTTACTCACCTTGCATGTATCTGTGTTAAATATAAATAAAGTCATAACCTCATGGTTGAGAAGCACGTTACTCACCGTGCAAGTATCTGTGTTCAATATAAATAAAGTCATAACCTCATGGTTGAGAAGCACGTTACTCACCGTGCATGTATCTGTGTTCAATATAAATAAAGTCATAACCTCATGGTTGAGAAGCACGTTACCTGTCTCTTATACACATCTAGATGTGTATAAGAGACAGACCTAGTACTTTTCCGAACCCTGCCTTAGACGTTCTTTATTGGTGGCATAAATCTATGACTTTTAATAGAAAATTTTAGCTTCTTCAATAAAGGTTTTGAATGTCCTTCTTTGTCACTTTTTTTGCTNGTAATGACCGTCAGTAACTGATGGCAGGTAATGACCGTCAGTAACTGATGGCAGGTAATGACCGTCAGTAACTGATGGCAGGTAATGACAGTCAGTAACTGATGGCAGGTAATGACAGTCAGTAACTGATGGCAGGTAATGACCGTCAGTAACTGATGGCAGGTAATGACCGTCAACAACTGGTGACAGGTAATAATCATCAACAACCGATGGCAGGTAATAAAGCAACCATCCGTAACTACCCGATCGAAATCCAGATTCCGATCAGGGGCGCCGGAGGCTTGCCATAGCCGCCTAAGGGCCCGTTCACACTAGTGGCAACGGCATGCGCTTTGAGTCGTGCTGCAGTGCCTCACCGCGCACAACCGTTCACACTACGTTTGTAAGCGATAGCTCGAGACCACGCGCTTTGAACAGTAGTTGCCACCTAGACCTAAATAAAAAGTTACAATATTCGTACCAATATTATATCATTCTTTCAAATCGTTAAACGGTAATGCATAAGTTGACAGGAGTAGCTAAAATCACAGAAACTAAACGCGTCATGTAAAAGTAACTTACATCATTTGAAATCTGAATGTCTTCATCGAGAGTAAACGTTGATTGACGAAGATCATCGCTGTCATTGATGAACATCAATGATTCATAGCACAATAGTTTCGGTTTGTACACTTGCTCAGTACCTGCGCCAGATTTGGTTGATTCTCGTTTCAGCTTAATTTCACGATGGAATTGTGAACGCAACATATGGATTTTCTTTCGAACTTCAGCAATGGTGACTTCAACACACAAATTTCTTAAAGCTCCAACTATTTTTACCATAGCTTGTTCCTTTGCATTTCAATTTTTGTACTCCTTTGACCGAACACTTTATAGGCATTCATTTTCTCTATAAAGATCAATTAGGCTCTCTACTAGAGAGCGACTCCGAACGAGTGGTGTTAAGGCCCGTTTACACTAGTGGCAACGACATGCGCTTTGAGTCGTTTGCTGCAGTGCCTCACCGCGCACAACCGTTCACACTACTTTTGTACTCGGTAGTTTGAGACCGCGCGCTTTGAACACTAGTTGCCACCTAGACGTCAATGAGGATGGGTGTGACCGAATTTGAGCTGTGGGCCATTGTTCTCAGGTGTGCTGCGGTCCGTCATTCTTCGCACTATGCCAGTTGTAAACGAGAATTTAGCAAAGGCATCATAATTAGAGAACTAGCACATTCAAAAAGATACAGTTTATAAAAATATAGTCTATTCTTAAATAAAAAGTTCCAATATTCGTAACGATATTATATCATCCTTTGAAATCGCTAAACGGTAATGCATAAATTGTCAGGAGTTGCTAAAATCACATAAACTAAACACGTCATGTAAAAATAACTTACATCATTTGCATTTCGATTTTTGTACTCCTTTGACCGAAACTGGGCATTAAAAACCTCAGGTCAGTTGAGATCTTAAATTAATTTGTTCTTTGTTGCTGAAATTGCTGATAATTAATTTTACTGTCAGATCCTGCATGAACCTGACCGAGATTATGTTTATTCCCTCCTAGTATCTACGTTCAAGTTTCGGGTCCGGTGCTGTCGCTGAGCCATTCCTGTGTGCCACGTTATTTCTTATACGTAACGTCTGCGTTGTCTGGCGTCACGGCTACGTTGCAGCGCCTGGGAGACCACATCTGAAGCCCTATAAACTTAGCCACGCTCGGAACAAGCCAACCTTATTTTATTTTCATTGCCATGGCTTACTGAATTTTACTGCATCGTTCCTGTTACCAGGAGGGTAAATAAATAAATGAATGAAAACCTTATGACGCATCGTGGCTATTACTGAAAGCGCCGTTGCTGCTTCCAGCCAATTTTAATTGTTCTGAATTCATTAAATAAAGCTTTGAATCTAAACTCGACTGTGTAAATCCTTACAGTAAAACGGCACCACGGATGAATAATGCGAAGATGCTCCATAATTAATATGGAAGCGATCCTCATGTGGCGCGGATGACGAGCCATACAGCAATGAAACTTCGCATAACCAAGTTGCTTCAAGAGAAATGTTTTGACTACAATACGTTTTAATAATCCTAAATTCAGGGCAAGAATTTATCTTGGAATAATTCATGAAATTTCGTCCAACAAAATTATAAATATAAATCATAGTTCGTACAACTAGAGAATTTCTAAGACATATTTATTTGATGGTAGCGACCTATTACGGTGCCGCGTGCCCCTAGAGGGACAACGTGACCGTCCCTGACGTGGACGACGCGGTCCCAAATTTTGGTCTCCACGGGACCTTTTACGGGGACGCTGCCTTGCAGAGGGTTCGGCTGGGGAGATGAAACAGAGGAGGGAAAATAATAAATGAAATTTGGAGGAAAGATAATCCTCAAGTCTCATTCAATATTACAAATCCAATCATCAACATCGTTCTTTATTTCATTTAAACCGAGTCTTCGCACAATATTCGCGAATTCCTTATAGTAAAACTCGTTTATAAATTACCTTGAACAGCATTTGGGCTTTAACCCGCATCTCAACAGGTTGTGAATGCTGCAGTTTGTTGAAGTTGTCAATCTCGTGCAGGAGTTCGCCACGGCCTCGGGCGCCAGCAACTCGGAACCCAACGATCGCCTTACGCTGCGTGCGCCTTCAGACTTCATCAGGAAGTCCAAGAGTGAGTCGCATTCATC
>NW_025940347.1:20561-32210 GCF_000764305.2 Hyalella azteca
ACCCAGTTAAAATTTAGGGCAGGGAATAGAGCAGGCCGTCGCCGGCTGCAGAGCCGACGTAGGGACGCGACAGAGCCGCGATAGAGCAGAAATGTCCGCATTAGAGACGATATCGCCAGCCGCGTAGCAGCGCTAATTCACCTCTGAGTACCTGCCTAGGTGTGCTCTGTCCTGCCGACACGCAGCCCTCACTGAGCACCGCCTGCTCAAACCAGCCCAACGCCCGCTCTGGGGCGGCTCTGGCAGTGTACGCGGCAGTTACGCGTTACGGCCGTTACCGTTTGTCAACGATTTAAAAATTTTTTCCTTCTCTTTCTGAGATCACCTAGACTTCTCTCTTGCAATGACAGGTTGTATTGGCATTGGTTTTTGACATTCTTATCGTATTGACATTAACAACGGTATTTAGAAACTAACACATTCAATTATCGAGGAAATATACACATCAAACTACTCACCGCTATGAACTACCTGAAAACGTCCACGGCAGCTCCGAGAATCGAACGCAGGTCCTCCGCGTCGTAGTCCACGCCTGTACCACCTTGGCCACGCGAACCACCTTACCATCCTAGGCTCTATGAACTACTTAACTATAATACGGATGCCACATTACGTTTACGGTATTGCGTTCAATTATCCTTCGTTGAACTCGATAGATATGATTCATAATGCACTAATTTCAAGAAATGAACAAAGTAGCCATTCGTGTGATCCCGTCAGTTAGATAAAGTGAATATTAGTGTTAAATTTGTAAAGTAAATTGTCCTATTGCATTAGCTTCATGCCATTCGATAGTGGTGAATTTATAAACTGATGATGGTGCTGGCTTACACATTTTCTTTCATAAAATGGTGAATTTCCTTGGTATTTTATTTGCTCTAACATTTACTGTTATTAACGCGTTTTCTGTAAATCCAAGTTAGAAAACTTTCTCATAATAAACTGATTGATATCTCGCTTTGGCAGCGCGTGAATGACCGTAAACGTTTCTGTTTGCGTGTTAAAACTAGAAGAGCATATAAATTTCTTACGTAATTCAAAGTATTATAATACTGACGTGAAATAGATATCATAACTGGCACCAGAAATTGACCCAGAATAACGTACTATGCGAATGAACTAGATGAAGGATGAAGTTCATTCTCCCGCCACTAGCTGTTTCCAACCCCTACCCTTCCTCCCTCTCTCAGTGCCCTTCCCATGCACGGCCTTCTTAGCTGCTCTGTTCAGCTCCATGCCGGGCAATCCAAGTGCCAGCGCTAAAACAGCGCAGAGTTCCGTCCCTGCCGAGCTGCTAGAATTTTTTCTCTATATTAGCCATGGCGCAGCGCCGTTTTAGGGATAGATGGCCGGTTATAGTTTCACGGCTCCATCCTGCTAAAGCGCGACCAGCCCGGCTAAACCCGGCGCCGGTCTCGGCTCAAAATTTTAACTGAGAAAGAAGGCTTTCGGGATCTTTTTTTGCATTTATAGCAATATTTTTTTCGAAGGCTTTTACTGCGGTGCGACAGCTTTCTTTAGATTGAATTCGAGCTCTTGCGTATGGGTTATAGTCAGCATCGCTACGAGTCTGTAAATAACGCTGGTAGGCTTCCTTCTTTGTTTCAGCTTAGCTAGAACTCTAATGTTCATCCAGTGAATATTTTTGGCTCCACCAAGCTCAATTTTAGGTACACACGCGTCAACTGCAGACATAACCGTAAAATAGTTACTAGTTGCAAACGTTACTAGTTGAAAACGTCTATGCATGGAAATTGAGCCTCTGGTAGACAGTGCTCTGATCTAAAAACCAAGCAAGTAGTAAAAGACTAAACATATAGCGTATACAGAGTCAAATGCCCTCTCCCTTTTCCCCATTATATGGGGGAAGGAAGGGGGCATTTTTAACGCACTTTTAAGATTCGGTCGTGTCGCTCCCAAAAGTATCAGGTGTCAAATATGCGCGCCCCGAACACGCCACACGGTTGTCAGGGAATAGACCGGATTCTAATCAGGTGCTTATTTACCTCGCTCAACCACAACCTAAAGCGGACATAGAGCCGTCAATTTACGCGCTAGGCGAGTTTGGGGCGCTCTTGTGTCAGTGGCTGACAGAAATAAAAAATTTGATTGGGTAATGGCAGGTAAAACAGCAACCGTCAACGATCAGAGAAAAGCTACTATGAGAGTCATATTCAAGAATTGAAGCACGTTTGTAGTATCGATTTCATCATTGCGAAACTCATGGCGAGATGCCACAACAATTTTGTATTTCTCAAACAAAATAGCCTTCATCTACACATGATTGGCCGATAAATTTTGAACTTTTCCTCAACAATCCAAGACTTCCTTACTTCTGAGGCAGCAGCTCTGATAATTATATAATTATATGAAGCGATACCATAGCTTATCCGTTTAATCCACCGATTCAAAATGCATCCTAAGCATGTTACCCGTAGTACCGAATATTCAAAATATAATATATGGTTGAATTGAAGTTTAAAACGTTTCCGTCATCACTGAATTGCCAACTAAATATTTATTACGTTACTTTTGTTTGAAAATATACCTCTACCCTGCAATATGCAATCCATATGACCCACTGATAGAATGAAACGACCATTACACCCACTGATAATGACGATTAATCCCCCATGGCAAATCATGTTGAAACAATATCGATTACGGGCTTATTGTGTTGAAAAATCGATCGATCAACGTTATTTTAACGCATCAGTTTGCCTGGTGAGGAACTGATCAAATAGAGATCGCGGAAATTTCACTCTCTATTAGAGAGTGAATAATTTCTATTCACTCTCTATTAGAGAGTGAATAGTATTGGTAATTTTAAGCTAAAAAATACGAACATTTTCACGCGGATTGAAGTCGATGATAGGCGAGTCTGGGCTGAGCATGAGGTCAGCGTAGCACTGAGGCAGCAGCTGGGCGCTCTGGGGTGGCAGGACGGCCATCAGCTGTTCAAACGGCATCATGGCGTGGTTTAGTTCGAACTCCATGCAGCAGTCAGAGAAATCCTTGATGTCGGAAATGTAAGGTGCGCAATGGAAGGGGTAATACCAAGACCATGACTGAATACCGTTGTAGTAGTAATGCAGGATCCATTACAGTCCTCTTACGTAACTGCCGGTCTGCTCCCGACTTATGACATCTAATGTTACATCAACCGCGTAGCCCATTTCACTGACGTAATATTTGCCCTTATGCTCAAGAAATTCTCCTGTAAGGTCGTGGCTTTCTTCGACGCCAAATATGAGATCACGGCCGCGAATATTTAGATTCTGGAGAGTCTCTTCAGCAGGTTGGACGGTTTCATCGTCATCAAGAGCTGCCCAAGAGATACTTCCACCAAGCTCACCTCCATCATGAGAATTGTCTTTCTTTTCATCGTTGAAATTTTCTTCCACTTCCTTTACGTCATTGACATTGTTTTCATTTCCATTATCATCGTTGACAGTGTTTTCCTCTTCATTATCACCGTTGACATTGTTTTCCTCTTCATTATCACCGTTGTCGTTGCTTTCCTCTTCATTATCAGCGTTGCCATTGCTTTCCTCTTCATTATCATCGTTGACATTGCTTTCCTCTTCATTATCACCGTTGACATTGCTTTCCACTTTATTATCATTAAAATTGTTTTCCGCTTCATTGTTGACATTTTGGAGAGCGTCTGTGGTCTGGCCGGATAAGTGTGCTTGCATCATGCCTTTCCATGTACTGTAGAGCGGTTTTCGAAAGGCGAAAATTCTCGTAATCAAACTCGGCCAGCTTAGCCATGAACTTCTGAAACCTCGGCAGGTTGAGGGTGCCTGCTTCATTGAGGTATCCGTCCAGCTCTGGCATGACGCACTTGTAAGCGCCAAAGAGCTCTGGTAATGCATCGATCTGCATCGGGCGCATGCAAGGAATGAAGTCATTTCCCACCAGGAACAACATGAAAACCCAGTCATCGATAATTTTTTCCAAATCATATTTGAATGATAACTTGTCACTGATGTCTTCGAAGTCATGGTTGATATACTCTCGCAGGAGGCTCAGATGCAGCCACAGGTACGTGGGTTCTTCAGTGGCTGTTGGGCGTTTGGGTGATCGAAAGTGACCTCGTAACTTCATCTGCACGTATATAATTCAATAATAGTTAGCATCTGGAGCATGGAACGTCAATGCTTTTCACTCGCATGCAATATATTCCATTCGACCGATTGGCATCACAGAAAAATCTTTGTATGGAATTTCTTGTCGGGCGCTGACGTAACCTGATTAATTGAGCTGCGTAAGTAGAGTATAATTCTACCATTGTCTGAGCTAACAGCAATAGCAGTTTATCGAATTGATTATGGTGGATGTAGCATAGTATTCGCAACATTCTGTAAAATTTTACCTGATCATGTCGTGATATAAAAATTTTTTGTGAGGTAACTTAAATAAATCTCTAAGTTTTACAATTTGCTGTGAACTTAAACTAGTTTCAATACTCTTATAAAATCCGAATCCATAGCATAAATAA
This sequence comes from Hyalella azteca, assembly GCF_000764305.2. Taxonomy (NCBI): domain Eukaryota; kingdom Metazoa; phylum Arthropoda; class Malacostraca; order Amphipoda; family Hyalellidae; genus Hyalella; species Hyalella azteca. The sequence goes on from NW_025940347.1 coordinate 25,066, forward strand.
ATAATGCTAATTAAAATAATGTTCCATTGTAGTATAATGATTAGCGAATCGGAAGAATTTAAAAAATAATTCCGATCAGTTTTTTAAATGCCCGTACTATGTAAATTGGATTTCGTTCTGAGTATAGAAGATGTCGTAGGCAGACATCCAATTATGTAACGCATGCACAACGACTTTATCATAAGAATAGCGTTTAAAAGAGCATCGCGCATTGCGTGAACCTACACCTGAAGGCTATGAAAAAGCAATGGGGTCTCTGAACGATGGGTACGTGCATTGACGGTTAAGTGCATGGACTGTCTCTTATACACATCTAGATGTGTATAAGAGACAGGTAATTTCCTTTCCCATTCCGAATGACGGGATTCGGGGTAACAGAATTCGGAATAACGAGACTTGGAATTCTCAAATTCCACGGACTATGTATCACGCGCAATGCCTGGTCGAGCAGCTTAATGATGCAATGTGCAGCGCAAATTATGCTTATGAGTGAAAGGTATAATATTGAAGATGAATAGCCTATTATTCGAGATATAAGAAATATCATGAGCTTACAGCACCAGCATTGTGTCGTAAAAATTAGTTACTTAATTTTATATAAAATTATTAATGACGAAATTGTCTGATATCTTTAGCGATTCTTCATCAACAAGAGAGGCAAAAATCTCATTCCTGTATTCGTCAAAAAACGGTCAAGTTTTAAAATCAATTACCTCTAAAATTATAGAAAAAAGATTATCAATCTGTTCCCTGAAAATACAAATGAGGTTTTCAGCTCTTATTATTTCTGAAACACGTAATATATAATTGTAAAAATTGTAAAGTTGATCATTTGAAGATTCCTTCTTTTTGACCCTGCAAAGTAAACTATGAAAAAATCAATTTAGAGAAGTAACAAGCTGAGATCCGAGAGCTTCCGTGGCTGAGACCGTTTACCTCGACTGACCATCCCAAGTTGNAAATTCTTAGTTAATTTGCGATTTAAGCATACAAGTGATATCAATTCTTTAATAGCTATCTACTAAGCGCCGCGCTTGTGTTGCATGAGGCATGGCCCCTGTCAATCGCTAGCTCGTCAATCGGTCAAGAAGCGCATGCAGAGGCTGCAAAGCGCCTCTGCATGCGCTTTGAGGCATTTTCGTGAGTTGCCCCTAGTGTGAACGGGCCTTTAGAGGCAAATCAGACGCCAATCGGCCGCCTACCATATTCGGCTACTAATTAGGAGCCGTTGTCGGGAGTCACATGACCTAGGAGCCAAATCCGCATAAAACAGCCTATATAAGCGGCTGAACAGACTGTCACACGCACACCCTGCTTGGTAGCTGTAGTGAATTGTTAGCGCGAGCGTGACCAGCCCCTGATTCATAAACTCAGATGATACAAGAAGAGACATACAGACTTGTAATTTCAACATTCATGCATGCATGTACGTCAACGTGTGGGCGTTACGTTTTCTTTAATACGCTTGATTTGAATGTTGTTTTTTTTTTCTCACGCAAACCGCTTCGACACTAGTGGGACAAAATTTTGGAACGAATTGTTAGGATCGCACCAGCGTTCCATCGACATGCTTGATTGTCCATCGACACGCGACCATTATGCGTGTTTAACTAACACGCGTGCATTGCGTTGTCTTAAACCCGCATGTCATGCGTTTATGTCAAGAAACTTGCGATACGGTTCCGTGAACACTTGTGCGTTACGCTTGTGCAAACTCCCCAGCGATATGTACATCAACACGCGTGCATTGCTTGTGCGTCTAGATGCGTGTATTGCGTGTGTTGAGCAAAATATCAACGTTTCAGAGGCAGGGGTACCGAAACAATCCCTTTTAAAATCCCTATTGATGAGTGGGCGTTAGCAACTACCCGGCTTGAGACTATGCTGGGCAGTGAGAGGTAGTTCGGACTTCAGAGGCGCCGATATTGGGCAGTGGTATTCAGTTCTTCGTCCCGTGTGAAAATCGGCTGATCACGCATTTCATTCAAATTGTGTAATCTTATCGTGTATAGTGAAGTCTACAACTTGAAAAAAAGATTCAGTGTTAAAAACTGAATATATTCGTGTTTTGACATTTTCAGCATTACAATTCCTTAGTGTTTGCTGTCCAGTGCTTTTTGAAGTGAAGTTTGTTGCAATGTTTCTCATCGGCAGGCGGCATTCATCACGAATACGCAATTGTGCGTTCATTGTTTTGGCAGAGGTAGAAATTTTAATGTTGGGGTATATGTTGGCACGAGCGTGTTATTTAAGCTGCTCCTGTTCACATGCTTAAGGTTCTAATTTCTAAATCAACACGTCAATTGGAGCGATTTGTTTAATCGAAAGTTCATCATTGCCTACGCAACAGTTGATTACGTGTTCAGGATTCGTTGGTGGTCTCACCACTGGGCGGTGCAGCTGAACACGATGGAGCAAGCAGATTGCAAAGCGTATTCGTAAGAGAAAGTTGCTCATGTTCCGCTACTATCTACTCTATTTCGTTATATCATCGGGTGTCATGATGGAGTTACATTCAAGTATGAGGATAAATTGTGTTATACCTGAAGAACTACAAATTATATAAGGATAGATATATGAAATTTCCATCATTAAAAATTTTCTTTCGTATGTTAAAATTCACGTTCCGTTTTAATTTAACGGAGGCCTTGAAGAATAAGTTAGCTTGGGTATTGGCGTCAAGAAGACCAACGAAGCTTTAAGGATTAATTTTTGACAGCTTATGTGATGCGGAGGTGACTCAAATGGTGTTCTTGGCTGCTGTATTGCTCACAGTAAGCAAAAATGCAATTCACTTGTAATATCTATTTTGATTTAATGCATGATATGGGCCGCTTAATGTCCAGTTAATGCATGCCACGTTACTCCTTTAACTGGTCTGGCCCAACACTTTAAGATGTCTCTGACGCATTAATTATACTAGGCTGTATTGCCGGCTTTTGAGCCTCCTAATAATGAATTGAATCCGATACAAATAGCGCTTACTTATCTGTCCAATCTGATTCTTAACCGTTAATTTACAGTATAACCTCCGGTATTCTCGTCGCATCTCTTTTACCGTGTGTCCTATGCCTAAGTGCAGCCAGCGCGACGTTATTTATGATGTTTGCGTTATTTCATTTGAGTTGGACTGGGAAATGCGTTCACTGTCAAGTTTTGTAACGCTAAAGTGGAATAATTTTATAATTATTCATAATTATAATTGGTGTAATTATTTCTCAAGCTCCGGCATTCGTTTGGCAAGGTCTATTTTTCTAGTTTCCCTCAACTGCTTCCACTACAGTTCCGGTATTCTACTTCGCTGGATCCGAAGTTTTATCCCTTGGAGTTTCAATAAAATTGTTAGCCTTTACGTTTGTGTAAATTCCTTATACCATCGAGCTCAGCCAGCAATATTGGAATGGTTACTGAACTAGACGTTAGAAATATTTCTATTTTTCTGTTTTCAGCACTTGCAAGCAATATTTTCAGACCTCAGTAAAATTGTTTGCTAGACGAATGGTTTCTTCAACAAAAGAACTGTTCAGCTTTGAGCATATGTCTGCATGCATGAACTTATTGCTCAAGCAGAAGATAGCTTATGAACTATTGCTTACAAGAGGCTAATCTGTGAGCAACCTATTTGATTTGAATATTTCCCATAACTATCGTATATTCCGTCAATTATTTGATCGTCTCTCCAGGAACTGAGTGCAGTTGATAACTTTAATGCTTGAGAAGAACTACATGTGAAACTTAATACTGCCAATGCAGCAGCCGACGATAGATGCAGAAAGATCCTCATTTGCTATGACGTTTGAACAATTGAACGCTGCAATCAAGTTACTGCCGGAGCTTGATTTTTTTTAATTAACATGTGCTTCTCCATTCTATTGTGTGGTCTTTCTTCCAACAATGGACGCAGAATTTTGAGGCCCTTGCAGAACTGTTTGCTCGATAGAATTTAATGTGACGAAAGTTACATGACAAGATACGGCAAATAATTCAACGATTATTTTCACACAACGTTGTTCATTCGGCAGGATACATGGATGGAACAGCAGAAATTGGCTTGACATGTATTGAATCATTTATATTGACGTATCGATTGAAATTTTTTATTTGCGATTATTGCCCCCATTTCGAACTACGCCATGTCAAAATAGTTACTAGTTACTAGCTCTCTAATAGTTACTAGCTCTGATCTTAAAACCAAGCGAGTAGTACTAGACTAAACATACGTACATATATAGCGTATACAGAGTCAAAGGCCCTCTCCCTAGCTTTTCCCCATTATATGGGGGAAGGAAGGGGGCATTTTTAGCGCACTTTTCAGATTCGGTCGTGTCTCTCCCAAAAGTATCAGGTGCCAAATATGCGCGCCCCGAACCCGCCACACGGTTGTCAGGGAATAGACCGGATTCTAATCAGGTGCTTATTTCCCTCGCTCAACCACAATCTAAAGCGGACATAGAGCCGTTAATTTACGCGCTAGGCGGGTTTGGGGCGCTCTTGTGTTAGTGGCTGACAGGAATAAAAAATTTGATTGGGTAATGGCAGGTAAAACAGCAACCTTCAACGATCAGAGAAAAGCTACTATGAGACGAGTCATACTCAAGAATTGAAGCACGTTTGTAGTATCGATTTCATCATTGTGAAACTCATGGCGAGATGCCACAACAATTTTAGATTTCTCAAACAAAATAGCCTTCATCTACTCATCATTGGCCGATAAATTTTGAACTTTTCCTAAAAAATCCAAGATTTCCTTATTTCTGAGGCAGCAGCACCGATTATTATATAATTTTATGAAGCGGTCCCATAGCTCATCCGTTTAATCCACCGATTCAAAATGCCATCCTAAGCATGTAACCCGTAGTACCGAATATTCAAAATACTATATATGGTTGAATTGAAGTTCAAAACGTTTCCGTCATCACTGAATTGCCAACTAAATATTTATTACGTTACTTTTGTTTGAAAATTTACCTCCACCCTGCAATATGCAATCCATATGATCCACTGATAGAATGAAACGACCATTACAACCACTGATAATGGCGATCAATCCCCCATGGCAAATCAAGTTGAAACAATATCGATTACGGGCTTATTGTGTTAAAAAATCGATCGATCAACGTTATTTCAACGCATCAGTTTGCCTGGTGAGGAACTGATTAAATAGAGATCGCGGAAATTTCGCTCTCTATTAGATCCATTTCATTCGATCTATATTTCGGAACATTCCAAGCCCTGCCCATCTCACCGTCTGCCAGCGATGGGCTTGCAGTGCACTAGGAGGCTGGAGCGGCCAGCATCGATGCCCCACTTGTAGAGAAGATCAGAGCGAAGGGCATTAGCAGCTCTGAGGAATTCTCTTTGTTCTCGCAAAGTTCCGTAGAGCGGATTGTCGTTAAACACTTCGATTTTAATCATGGATGAGGCGCCGGGCAACAGGGAGACTCTGAACCTGCCGCAGCTCAAGCCAACCACCTGGTGTTTGACGTACAGGTAATTGCTAAGAAATGAATCTGAATAAAACATAAAAATAGTTAATTAATGTCGATTGTTAAAATTATTAAAATATTAAACTTTAATAATGTATAACGAACTAATAAAAACTCCATCAACAATTAGCTCAGCCATTCATTTATAAACAAATAAATTTGTTATCGTTTCTAAGGAAACAAATTGAGAAAATGAAAATTTTCTACTGGACCATTTGACAAAGGACTATTTGACAAAAACTACTAAGTCTAAGTCCAGAAAATATTATTTGCAACATGGTTCAGTATACATTCAGAAAGTATCCCTTGCAAAATGATTCAGTCTACATTTAGAAAGTATCCTTCGCAAAATGGTCCAGTCAACATTCAGAAAGTATCCTTTGCAAAACAGCCCAGTCTACAGTCAGAGAGTATCCCTTGCAAAATGATTCAGTCTACATTCAGAAAGCATCCTTCGCAAAATAGTCCAGTCAACATTCAGAAAGTATCCTATCCAAAATGGTCCAGTCAACATTAAGAAAGTATCCTATCCTAAATGGTCCAGTCTAGGTTCAGAGAATGTCATTCGCGACATTGTTCAGTTTAGGGCACTTTAGGCCCACAGAATATCGTTCGCAAAATGGTTCTGTCTACATAGAGAAAATATCATTCGTATAATGGTTCAGATAAGGCTCAAGAAATTTCATCATGAAGATGGTCGAACGCACCAGAGCTTCTTTAAGATGCGGCCAGTCAACGTAGACGATTTTGTTGAGGAGTTCCTGAGCGATCTTCTTGAACCCTAGTGAAAAAAATGTGATCGCATGGGAAAATCCGTTATTATTAGTTAACACAAAAAATCCAGTGAACTTGTTAAGAAACCATACATTGCTACCAAAATATTCATTTAAACAAATACAAATTCCAATATAAAATAAAACTTACACTCGAACGAAGGGTGCGGGCAAAAGAAGGCATCTGGCACTTCAAGGATGATGGATTGCTGGAACGCTTGCGCGTAGACACGCCCAACACGATATCAATACCACATGGTTGAGAAGCACGTTACTCACCGTGCAAGTATCTGTGTTCAATATAAATAAAGTCATAACCTCACGGTTGAGAAGCACGTTACTCACCGTGCATGTATCTGTGTTTAAATATAAATAAAGTCATTACCACATGGTTGAGAAGCACGTTACTTACCGTGCAAGTATCTGTGTTCAATATAAATAAAGTCATAACCTCATGGCTGAGAAGCACGTTACTCACCGTGCAAGTATCTGTGTTCAATATAATTATTATTAATATTATTACTATTCCACGAAGAGATTGTCGTAGCGTCTCGTTCAGATCGAACTTCGAGGGCACGTTACAAGTGACTAAAAAAGACACGAGAGGATAAAAACAGATGACGTCTATGCTAAAACAAAGGACATATGCCAAAACTGACGACGTCTATGCTAGAACAAATAACACCTATGCTAAACCAGTAATATCCCTGATAGATTAGATGACGGCTGGTCTAAGATTCAGAGGCTCCACGGAAAAGTTCTGTTTTTAGGCGTCGACGAAACAACGGCAGCGAAGAAGCAGATGTCACCGATGCTGGCAGACCATTCCATGTTCTGGCCGCAGCGACCGGGAACGCTCTGTCGCCGACTGTGGACAGACGTGAGG
>NW_025940347.1:32713-52581 GCF_000764305.2 Hyalella azteca
CATCGCCGTCGAGATCGCGCCACGGGCGACAGGTGACGGCTCTGTACGTCAACGCCGGGCGAACACATGGCACCATCCACTGGAGTAGTCGGTGGTCAGATATTGCAATATCGATGATGTCAATAAATAAAGTCATAACCTCACGCTTGAGAAGCACGTTACTCACCGTGCAGGTATCTGTGTTCAATATAAATAAAGTCATAACCTCACGCTTGAGAAGCACGTTACTCACCGTGCAGGTATCTGTGTTCAATATAAATAAAGTCATAACCTCATGGTTGAGAAGCACGTTACTCACAGTGCAAGTATCTGTGTTCAATATAAATAAAGTCATAACCTCAGGGTTGAGAAGCACGTTACTCACCGTGCAGGTATTTATGTCCCGGGACTGATGACTTGAGGCGGCTCAAGTCAGGCTCGTAACGCGTCTCAACTCGAACAAGAACTTCGTCGTTGGTTCCAGCATCAGCTTTGTTGCTGGGCGAGTTCTCCAGCACCTACAGATAATACGTGGCATTGCAATACACCAGAATTTTAAGTTACGTGAATGATAAGTATTGAATTAAGATGCAGAAAATTAATTTACGTTAATGATAAGTACTAAAACTAAGTATCGATGAAGCAAAATCTTCATACACGAGATAAGGAATAAAATCTTATAGCAGGGAATGACGAGAAAGAATAGCAATTGACTAGTCTTTCGTTAGCCACTTCATTGAGACAGATTTCTACTTAAACAACACGAAAAAAAGCTTTGGCGATCAACAAACCTCAAAAAACTTACTCCTACCATATATTTTCCTGAGCATAAAAAGTGGATTATGCCTAATTACCATCGCTAAGTGATTGGGGGCCACCGATCATCAATCTGTGCAGTTTTACATCAATCTGTGCAAAGTCGCATCAATCTGTGCAGTTTGCACCGATGTGAGGACGCGTGTAGAATAGAAAAAAAAAATGAAAAGGTTATTCCATTTTGAGTGAATTAATTTTCAATCTTGAATTATTCTCGCGAATCATCTCCAATACTGGCACGCTTTACCAGTTGCTTCACAAACATTTTGAACTTAGTGTTACAAATAAAAATTTAATGTGAGCAAAACGTGTTCAAGTTTTCAAGTTTTGCTGAGCCTCATTTTAAAATGAGCAAAATGCAATTAAAATGGCGGCGCATCAACCGTAGTGGAGTAGCCCAAACAAAAACACAACAACACACGCACTGTAGCGCATCAACCGTGGTGGAGTAGCCCAAACACAAACACAACAACACACGCACAGTGGTGCATCAACCGTGGTGGAGTAGCCCAAACACAAACACAACAACACACATACACACACGCACCGTGGCGCAACAACCGTGGTGGGGTTGTCCGAGCATGAAGACTTTGGTGCCAGCAGGGAAGAGCTGATCAAGACTGCAGGTCTTGGGGAGTGTTGGGTCGCAGACTGCGATGTCCCGTACCAGAGTCTGCGCGAGGTATGTCTGCGTGGCCGGCGACCACTCGTAGCTCAGGGACCACTTGCCGCACGAGGTCACCACGTAACTGATGGCAGGTAATGACCGTTATTAATGGCGGGTAATGACCGTCAGTAACTGATNGTATACACACCTCCTCCCTGAGCAGGGCAATGTGAGGCTCATGTGAGGCGAGGCCCAGCATGATGAGGCATGTGATGTATACACACCTCCTCCCTGAGCAGGGCAATGTGAGGTTCATGTGAGGCCAGGCCCAGCACTGTCTCTTATACACATCTAGATGTGTATAAGAGACAGCAGTAACCAAAGTGCAATTCACTTCCTATTATCTATTTTGATTTATTGCATAATATGGGCCGCTTAATGTCCAGTTAATGCATGCCACGTTACTCCTTCTGGTCTGGCCCAACACTTAAGATGTCTCTGACGCATTAGTTATACTAGGCTGTATTGCCGGCTTTTGAGCCTCCTAATAATGAATTGAATCCGATACAAATAGCGCTTACTTGTCTGTCCAATCTGATTCTTAAACCGTTAATTTACAGTATAACCTCCGGTATTCTCATCGCATCTCTTTTACCGTGTGTCCCATGCCTCAAGTGCAGCCAGCGCGACGTTATTTATGACGTTTGCGTTATTTCATTTGAGTTGGACTGGGAAATGCGTTCACTGTCAAGTTTTGTACCGCTAAATTGGAATTACTGAGCATAATTGGTATAATTATTTCTCAAGCTCTGGCATTCGTTTGGCAAGGTCTATTTTTCTAATTTCTCTCAACTGCTCCCATTAAAGTTGCGGTATTCTACTACGCTGGATCCTAAGTTTTATCCCTTGGAGTTTCAATAAAATTGGTAGTCTTTACGTTTGTGTTAATTCCTTATGCCATCGAGCTCAGCCAGCAATATTGGAATGGTTACTGAATTAGACGTTAGAAATGTTTCTATTTTTCTGTTTTCAGCAACTGCAAGCAATATTTTCAGACATCGGTAAAATTGTTTGCTGGACGAATGGTTTCTTCAACAAAAGAACTGTTCAGCTTAGAGCATATGTCTGCATGCATGAATTTATTGCTCAAGCAGAAGATAGCGTATGAACTATTGCTTACAAGGAGCTAATCTGTGAGCAACCTATTTGATTTGAATATTTCCCGTAACTATCGTATATTCCGTCAATTATTTGATCGTCTCTCCGGGAACTGAGAGTGCAGTTGTTAATGCCTGAGAAGAACTACATGTGAAACTCAATACTGCCAATGCAGCAGCCGACGATAGATGCAGAAAGATCCCCATTTGCTATGTAGTGTGAACAACTGAACGCTGCAATCAAGTTACTGCCGGAACTTGATTTTTTTTTAAATTAACATGTGCTTCTCCATTCTATAGTGTGGTATTTCTTCCAACAATGGACGCAGAATTTTGAGGCCCTTGCAGAACTGTTTGCTCGATAGAATTAAATGTGACGAAAGTTACATGACAAGATACGGCAAATAATTCAACGATTATTTTCACACAACGTTGTTCATTCGGCAGGATACATGAATGGAACAGAAGAAATTGGCTTGACATGCATTACCTCGAATCAGTTATATTGACGTATCGATTGGAATTTTTTATTTGCGATTATTGCCCCCATTTCGAACTACGCCATGTCAAAATAGTTACTAGTTGCAAACGTTACTAGTTGAAAACGTCTATGCATGGAAATTGAGCCTCTGGTAGACAGTGCTCTGATCTAAAATCCAAGCAAGTAGTAAAAGACTAAACATATAGCGTATACAGAGTCAAATGCCCTCTCCCTTTTCCCCATTATATGGGGGAAGGAAGGGGGCATTTTTAACGCACTTTTAAGATTCGGTCGTGTCGCTCCCAAAAGTATCAGGTGTCAAATATGCGCGCCCCGAACACGCCACACGGTTGTCAGGGAATAGACCGGATTCTAATCAGGTGCTTATTTACCTCGCTCAACCACAACCTAAAGCGGACATAGAGCCGTTAATTTACGCGCTAGGCGAGTTTGGGGCGCTCTTGTGTCAGTGGCTGACAGAAATAAAAAATTTGATTGGGTAATTAATGGCAGGTAAAACAGCAACCGTCAACGATCAGAGAAAAGCTACTATGAGAGTCATATTCAAGAATTGAAGCACGTTTGTAGTATCGATTTCATCATTGCGAAACTCATGGCGAGATGCCACAACAATTTTGTATTTCTCAAACAAAATAGCCTTCATCTACACATGATTGGCCGATAAATTTTGAACTTTTCCTCAACAATCCAAGACTTCCTTACTTCTGAGGCAGCAGCTCTGATAATTATATAATTATATGAAGCGATACCATAGCTTATCCGTTTAATCCACCGATTCAAAATGCATCCTAAGCATGTTACCCGTAGTACCGAATATTCAAAATATAATATATGGTTGAATTGAAGTTTAAAACGTTTCCGTCATCACTGAATTGCCAACTAAATATTTATTACGTTACTTTTGTTTGAAAATATACCTCTACCCTGCAATATGCAATCCATATGACCCACTGATAGAATGAAACGACCATTACACCCACTGATAATGACGATTAATCCCCCATGGCAAATCATGTTGAAACAATATCGATTACGGGCTTATTGTGTTGAAAAATCGATCGATCAACGTTATTTTAACGCATCAGTTTGCCTGGTGAGGAACTGATCAAATAGAGATCGCGGAAATTTCACTCTCTATTAGATCCATTTCATTCGGTCTATATTTCGGAACATCCCAAGCCCTGCCCATCTCACCGTCTGCCAGCGATGGGCTTGCAGTGCACTAGGAGGCTGGAGCGGCCAGCATCGATACCCCACTTGTAGAGAAGGTCAGAGCGAAGGGCATTAGCAGCTCTGAGGAATTCTCTTTGTTCTCGCGAAGTTCCGTAGAGCGGATTGTCGTTAAACACTTCGATTTTAATCATGGATGAGGCGCCGGGCAACAGGGAGACTCTGAACCTGCCGCAGCTCAAGCCAACCACCTTGTGTTTGACGTACAGGTAATTGTTAAGAAATGAATCTGAATCGTGTAAAACATAAAAACAGAGTTAATTGATGTCGATTGTTAAAATTTTTAAAATATTAAACTTTTATAAAGTATAACGAAATAATAAAAACTCCATCAACAATTAGCTCAGCAATTCATTTATAAACAAATTTGTTATCGTTTCTGAGGAAACAAATTGAGAAAATGAAAATTTTCTACTGGACCATTTGACAAAGGACTATTTGACAAAAACTACTAAGTCTAAGTCCAGAAAATATTCTTCGCAAAATGGTCCAGTCAACATTCAGAAAGTATCCTATCCAAATGGTCCAGTCAACATTCAGAAAGTATCCTATCCAAATGGTTAAGTCAACATTCAGAAAGTATCCTATCCAAATGGTCCAGTCAACATTCAGAAAGTATCCTATCCAAAATGGTCCAGTCTAGGTTCAGAGAATGTCATGCGCGACATTGTTCAGTTTATGCCCACAGAATATCGTTCACAAAATGTTCTGTCTACATAGAGAAAATATCATTCGTATAATGGTTCAGATAAGGCTCAAAAAATATCATCATGAAGATGGTCGAACGCACCAGAGCTTCTCTAAGATGCGGCCAGTCAACGTAGACGATTTTGTTTAGGAGTTCCTGAGCGATCTTCTTGAACCCTGCAGTGAACAAAAATGTGATCGCATGTGAAAATCCGTTATTATTAGTTAACACAAAAATCCAGTGAACTTGTTAAGAAACCAAACATTGCTACCAAAATATTCATTTAAACAAACACAAATTCCAATATCAAATAAAACTTACACTCGAACGAAGGGTGCGGGCAAAAGAAGGCATCTGGCACTTCAAGGATGATGGATTGCTGGAACGCTTGCGCGTAGACACGCCCAACACGATTCTGACAGGAAGACAAATTATTTTTAATCTTGAAAAGGTTCACCGAGGGTTCTAAATAAAGATATTCATATGAAAGCAGTAAAGCAGCTGGCGGAATTCGTTCAATAAACAGGTGCGCTCATAATTCAATAATTCGCTCATGGAAGGTGTGCTATGAATTCAAGACATTTTTAAACATGGAGATTTTTGTAGCTAGTGATATGTCATGATTTCAAGTTAGTGAAATTTGTTAGTTACCGAAGAAATAATTATATGAATCTAATGAATTGTATAAGGTAAAACGAATTTAAACTGGTGTAAAGTCAAAGAAAAGAACGGCTTAGATCTAAAACTCACTGTATGCGCCAGATTCTTGAGCGAAGGGAAGCCTGGGAAGTAAAGCTCAGTCTGCGCTCCAGGACACAAGCCCCTCAGGATATCCTCCCTAGGGATGCTCCACGCCTCTCCGTGAATCAAGTCGCACTTGGCATGGTTCATGCAAACCGGTTGGAAATGCTCGGGACTCTGTAACATAAAGAATTGAATACTTAAAGCACATAATAACGTGAGTCATGAACTGACCTAACATCCGAAGAGGTTGCCCAGCGTGGAGCTGTAGTGCTTGGAACCAGGGATAAAGGATAAAATAATATCAGGTTAAAATTATTTCAGGATAAACTAGAGCGAACTAACCTCGTATGCACCGAGGTCGTCCGGCGTGAAGTTGTAGACGTGCGTGGGACCATGAACAGAGCGTCGTCGCTCGTCTTCAGTGAGACGATGGCTCACTTTAGACATGGCCTCCAGCAGACGTTCCTCGTCAATGAAAGGCATGCGTGGCTCAGCTTCTCGGTCCTGAAGAGAATACACGAATTCGTTGGAGATATCTCACAGAGATTAATTTACCGTTTTCAATGAGAGCATAATTTGGGAAACTTCATATGAACAGTGTGTGAAAATGTTACGCATTTTCTGTTTAACTTTTAGTGAAGCTGTAGACGTGCATGGGACCATGAACAGAGCGTCGTCGCTCGTCTTCAGTGAGACGATGGCTCACTTTAGACATGGCCTCCAGCAGACGCTCCTCGTCAATGAGCGGAATGCGTGGCTCAGCTTCTGGGTCCTGAAGAGAATACCCGAATTCGTTGGAGATATCTCACAGAAATTAATTTACCGTTTTCAATGAGAGCATAATTTCGGAAACTTCATATGAACAGTGTGTGAAAATGTTACGCATTTTCTGTTTAACTTTTGTATTGGTAATTTTAAGTTAAAAATACGAACATGTTCACGCGGATAGAAGTCGATGATAGGCGAGTCTGGGCTGAGCATGAGGTCAGCGTAGCACTGAGGCAGCAGCTGGGCGCTCTGGGGCGGCAGGACGGCCATCAGCTGTTCAAACGGCATCATGGCGTGGCTTAGTTCGAACTCCATGGGGCAGTCAGAGAAATCTTTGATGTCTGAAATGTAAGGTGCGCAATGGAAGGGGTAATACCAAGACCATGACTGAATACCGTTGTAGTAGTAATGCAGGATCCATTGCAGTCCTCTTACGTAGCTGCCGGTCTGCTCCCGACTTATGACATCCAATGTGACATCAACCGCGTAGCCCATTTCACTGACGTAATATTTGCGCCTATGCTCAAGAAATTCTCCTGTAAGGTCGTGGTTTTCTTCGACGCCAGATATGAGATCACGGTCGCGAATATCAAGATTCCGGAGAGTCTCTTCAGCAGGCTGGACGATCTCATCGTCATCAAGAGCTGCCCAAGAGATACTACCACCAAGCTCACCTCCATCATAAGAATTGTCTTTCTTTTCATCGTTGAAATTTTTTTCCGCTTCTTTTACGTCATTGACATTGTTTTCATTTCCATTATCATCGTTGACAGTGTTTTCCTCTTCTTTGTCACCGTTGACATTGTTTTCCTCTTCATTATCACCGTTGTCATTGCTTTCCTCTTCATTATCATCGTTGACATTGCTTTCCTCTTCATTATCATCGTTGACATTGCTTTCCTCTTCATTATCACCGCTGACATTGCTTTCCTCTTTATTATTATTAAAATTGTTTTCCGCTTCATTGTTGACATTTTGGAGAGCGTCTGTGGTCTGGATAAGTGTGCTTTCATCATGACTTTCGATGTACTGTAGAGCGGTTTTCGAAAGGCGAAAATTCAAGTAATCAAACTCGGCCAGCTTAGCCATGAACTCCTGAAACCTCGGCAGGTTGAGGGTGCCTGCTTCATTGAGGTATCCGTCCAGCTCTGGCATGACGCTCTTGTAAGCGTCAAAGAGCTCTGGTAATGCATCGATCTGCATCGGGCGCAAGCAAGGGATGAAATCATTTCCCAACACGAATGACATGAAAACCCAGTCGTCGATAATTTTTTCCAAATCATATTTGAATGATAACTTGTCACTGATGTCTTGGAAGTCATGGTTGATATACTCTCGCAGGAGACTCAGATGCAGCCACAGGTACGTGGTTTCTTCAGTGGCTGTTGGGCGTTTGGCTAATCGGAAGTGACCTCGTAACTTCATCTGCACGTATATAATTCAATAAGCAGTAAAGCATCTGGAGCATGGAACGTCAATGCTTTTCACTCGTAGCAATATATTCCATTCAACCGATTGGCATCACAGAAAAAATCTTCGTATGGAATTACTTGTCGGGCGCTGACGTAACCTGATTAATTGAGCTGCGTAAGTGGATTATAATTCTACCATTTTCTGAGCTAACAGCAATAGCAGTTTATCGAATTGATTATGGTGGATGTAGCATTTGTATTGGCAACTTTCTGTAAAATTTTACTTGATCATGTCATGATATAAAAATCTTTTGTGAGGTAACTTAAACGAATCTCTAAGTTTTACAATTTGCTGTGAACTTAAATTAGTTTCAAAACTCTTATAAAATCCGAATCCATAGCATAAATAAATAATGCTGACTAAAATAATGTTCCATTGTAGTATAATGATTAGCGAAACGGAAGAATTTAAAAAAATAATTCCGATCAAATTTTTAAATGCCCGTACTATGTAAATCGAATTTCGTTCTGAGTATAAAAGATGTCGTAGGCAGACATCCAATTATGTAACGCATGTACAACGACTTTATCATAAGAATAGCGTTTAAAAGAGCATCGCGCATTGCGTGAACCTACACCTGAAGGCTATGAAAAAGCAATGGGGTCTCTGAACGATGGGTACGTGCATTGACGGTTAAGTACATGGACGTATACGTGTATCGACGGGTACCTGCATCGACAAATATGTACATTAACGAATGTGGAGTGGGTGCAAAAAGTATCCGACACTAAGGTAAAACTTTATTTAATTAAAGCTTATTTAAAAAAGTAATATAAACAAGCTCCATTCTAATTTAAATTTATATGGGAAATACAAATATCATATCAAAACAAATATCATTAAATGTTTACTTGATAATTGCAATTTTGCATAAGTCAAGGTTCAAAAGTATCCACCACATTGTAAACGCATTCACTCAATGCTTCGTCATATGACCATTATATAGCAGCCAAAACTGCTTCTAACCGATTGGAACACTTGTTCACAAGATTAACACATATGCTAATAGGAATTTTATCTCACTCTTCCTTGCATATTACTTTCAATCGGATAAGATTTTGTGGATCTCTCTTCTGTACCCTCAGTTTCAATTCCCTCCACAGATTTTCAATCGGATTGAGGGCAGGTGATTGGCTTAGTCATTCCTGTAAATCAATGTTCCTCTCCTGAAACTATGCAAGAGTTGCCCTAGCCGTGTGCCTAGGGTCATTGTCTTGTTGGAATATTCAACCTCGAGGAAGGTGCAATATTTCGGCTGACTTCACGAGACATCTCTCAAGAATGCCCCGATACATTTCAGACTTCAGCCTTCTTACTATGATTTCCAGTTCCCGGACGGTATTCTTCTGGTGAAACGCAGAGTCGATCCCGACAAAGAGAGGATCCCACTCAGTCACCAAGAAAAAACCCTCTCTTGAAGGAAATTCACATAAAGAACCGCCGGAACTTTGTTAAAGAACACATGAGTAAACATTCAAGCTTTTGAAATGGAATATTATGGTCAGATGAGACTAAAATTGAGTTGTTTTGTTGGAACTGTTTCAGTCGTGTTTGGAGACAGAACCCACTCTGCGTTTCACCCAAAGAACCCCCCTCTGAAACTCTGCGTTGCACCAGAAGAATACCGTCCCAACAGTAAAATTTGGAGGTGGCAACATAATGATGTTTCTCTTCTGTAGGCCCTGGGGAAGTGGAAAGCATAGAAGAAAGGATGAACTCCGAAATTTGACGGGGCATTTTTGAGAGATGTCTCGTGAAATCAGCCGAAAAATTGAACCTTCCTCGAGGTTGGATATTCCAGTAAGACAATGACACGGCTAGGGCAACTCTTGCAAAGTTTCAGGAGAGGGACATTGAGTTAATGGAATGGCCAAGATAATCACCTAACCTCAATCCGATTGAAAATCTGTGGCGAGAAATGAAACTGAGGGTACAGGAGAGATACAAGATATCTTATTCAATTGAAAGAAATATGCAAGGAAGAGTGGGCTAAAATTCCTATTAGTATATGTGTTGATTTTGTGAACAAGTATTCCAATTAATCGGTCAGAAGCAGTATTGGCTGCTAAAGGTATCCATCGCATAGATTTACCCTACATGATACATGATAACTATTACCCTAAATAACAAAAATATTGATGCCAAAATATTATGAATAAATAATGAATGAGCGGATTTATTTTGCGATAGAAACTCAATAAGTAACCCGGTTACAACATCTCTCGAGAATGCCCCGATTCCTTTCGGAGTTCAGCCTTCTTACTATGATTTCCAGTTCCCGGACGGTATTCTTCTGGCGAAACGCAGAGTCGATCCCGACAAAAAGAGGATCCCACTCTCAGTCACCAAGAAAAACCCCTCTTGAAGGAAATTCACATAAAGAACCGCCGGAACTTTGTTAAAGAACACATGAGTAAACATTCAAGCTTTTGAAATGGAATATTATGGTCAGATGAGACTAAAATTGAGTTGTTTGGTTGGAACTGTTTCAATCGTGTTTGGAGACAGAACCCACTCTGCGTTTCACCCAAAGAACCCCACTCTGAAACTCTGCGTTGCACCAGAAGAATACCGTTCCAACAGTAAAGTTTGGAGGTGGCAACATAATGATGTTTCTCTTCTGTAGGCCCTGGGGAAGTGGAAAGCATAGAAGAAAGAATGAACTCCGAAATTTGACGGGGCATTCTTGAGAGATGTTGCGTGAAATCAGCCGAAAAATTGAACCTTCCTCGAGGTTGGATATTCCAGTAAGACAATGACCCTAAGCACACGGCTAGGGCAACTCTTGCAAAGTTTCAGGAGAGGGACATTGAGTTAATGGAATGGCCAAGATAATCACCTGACCTCAATCCGATTGAAAATCTGTGGCGAGAAATGAAACTGAGGGTACAGGAAAGAGATCCAAGATATCTTATTCAATTGAAAGAAATATGCAAGGAAGAGTGGGCTAAAATTCCTATTAGTATATGTGTTGATTTTGTGAACAAGTATTCCAATTAATCGGTCAGAAGCAGTATTGGCTGCTAAAGGTATCCATCGCATAGTAAATTTATTTACTATGCGATGGATACTTTTTGAACCTTGCCTATTACAAAATTGCAATTATCAAGTCAACATTTAATGATATTGTAGCTTTGACATGATATTTATATTCCCCATGTAAATTGAGAATAGTATTTGTTTATGTTATTTTATTGAATAAGCTGTAATTAAATATAGCTTTTCCTTTGTGTCGGATACCATTTTCATGCACTGTACCTATATTTACATATGCGTGCGTTAACAAAAAATTGCATGGACGAATATATGCATTTGCAAAGCGTACATTGATAAATGCCGTATCTAATGATGAACCATACGTATTATTGATGTGTACTGTTATAACGTCATATAAAGGTTCAGAAAGGGTCACTTATGACGAAATTATATGAACCCGTATTATATTCAGCCATTACTCATCGTATTATATTCAGCCATTACTGAAGCCATTGCTACAATGTGTAACCGACGCATAACCGTACAATTGATGACGTACAATCGAGTAAAATCTATTTTACATTTGACGTCTAATGAGCGATTAATCTTGCATATTAATTCTCTATTATCATCTTGGTTTGAGACTTGATTAGCATGTCATTTCATCACGATAGTTGATAGTTGATACACATATAATGAGTAATTGCTGTCCTTCAACCTATAACATTCAATACGAGATAAATTGAGCTAAAATATTTTACTGTATTTAATAATTTAGAGATTGAGAGATATGAGTATCTAAAATTCACCTAAATGCCCTATATACTCTTGTGTCTATTTACTAATGCATTACCAGCAGACCTAGTAAGCTTTGAGTCCACTGTGTCGCTGAGAGCTTGCCTCAGACGCTGAGGCAACAGCTTATGTCTTGGTCAAAAAATCGATAAGTTTGGCTCTACCGTTTTCTTGGTTCATTTTGTAGCAGCTGAAAAGACGAGTCTAACGCAGTAAACAACATGTATGTGCGTGCTCTAGTTTTTGCGTAGAGCAATTTCAAAAATATTTGAAACGAACATTTTTTAACAATATGTACAAAGATTTCTTTATATTAAATTTGTATTTATAGAACATTATCCTAGTTAATTACGAAGGTTTTGCACTCGTTTGAAAGCTAAAATCATGACGCGTTCAGCAAAGCTAATACCATGGATGTACATGCAATAATTTTTGCATAAGACTGTTTCGAACTTTTATAAAATGACCATCTCATAACAATATTTACAAATGTTTGTAAAAAATAGTATTTGTAGATCATTATTCGCGTTAATTGCAACGTGTTTGCACTCGCTTGAAAGCTACAAACGATGCGCGTTCAAGAATGCAAATACCACAGATGTGCATGCAATGTTTTTTGCGTTAGGCCCATTAGAACTTATATAATGAACATTTTATGTTTATAAATAAAAATTGGCAAAGGGGAAGCTTAGGATGCAATGTTAATCAATTTTTTGGCAAAATTTTTTCAATAACTTTTACTTATTGAGCAATTAAAACCCCTGAGCAATTGAAATTTTCAAATACGCCATTTAAAAATGTTGTTAATGTTAAAAAATGTTAAATGTAATAAAAAAATTAAAAATCTCCTAAGATTTTCAATCTACAGCTTTAAGAGATATACCATTCTATTTGCAAAATCAAAATCAAGATCTAGCGATCCACTAATCGATTTATTATTTCGTTATAGATTGGACTATATTTTACAAAAAAGGGGGGAGGGTGGGGGTGGCGAAAATCGAGCAGCACCCGAAACCCCCCCAAATCGAATGATTTGTCTCTCGATGTTGTAGCACGTTCATCGTAGGAGGAGATAGTTTTCTATAGTGCCCCTTTTTTGCCGTTTTCTATGAATTTCACGTTTTCTTTTATTTTTTTTCGAAAAAATTTACACGAATAAAACGGCCTTCGATTTCTATTTTACATATGTGTACCAAGTTTCAAAATGATCCGTCGATAGATAAAAAAGTTTTGTTTTGACCGAGACGCTCCTCCTTTACAGCAAATGTGTTACGAGGAAAGGAACCCGATGAACGGAGGTACGAAGTCTATAAAGGGGCTGGAAACCTTTGTTAAGTCCCCAGAAGCTGACAAATACCCACGCCGCAATGTAGCTAGCGTTGGAGTTACTCCGACCTAAGGGTACGTACACAGTGGAAGCAGGTTTGCCCGCGCGGGCAACCTGCTCCAACCTGCCACAAGAATGAACATAGGATAATAATGTAAGTGTTCACAGTGGAAACCTGTACGAATAGGCTTCTGCCGACAACCTGCTTATACCTATTTACCGGAATGTACTGCACATTCTTATCTGCTCAACCTGCTTGGCATATGGTCATTTTTGAATTAGTTGTACCTTTAAACCCTCCACTTTCTTTGTTTGCACTCAATTGGAGGGATTTTTGAGAGGTAATAACACATGATGAGCATCGGCAGTGATCAGTTCATCACAGAGGTGTATGCTCGAACACCAATTTGGGACAAATGGAGTAAAGAGCACTCTAACCGAATTGTAGTTGAGAAACTTTGGGCTGACATTGCCAAGAAGATGAACTGTGAAGGTAAGGTAGTATTGGTTTAATTTTACTTTGACTGCATATAAATAAGACCTGGTTTCTTCCTCTTGCGAATGGTTTCTTCCTCCCTAATGAAAAAGACCTGGTTTCTTCCAGCTGGTTTCCTGCTTCCTCTGTGAACACCCTCACGCGCTTGTTTCAGGCGCCAGCCTCAGCAGGTAACCAGGGGCCATACTTTCAAAACTCGCTAAGTGAACGTAAATACTTACGCTCTGTTTTCTTGTCTATGATTGGTGGATTTTGCTTGAAAGGCCGTCAATGATTGGCTGATGAACTTACGACCTCTTAACTTTTTTGAAAGTTTAGGCCCAGCACGCTGGCAACCTGCTTTCACTGTGTGCGTACTCTAACGGTCGACGTCTCAGCGTTACCTAGTATAGTATCTTCGGCATTGAAGAATAGGCCTGGATAGGCCTGCTGCCGATTCTTGTACTTTTCTTGACCTGTCTCGTATCCCTCACATATAACCACCCTGTATCAAGATAAGTTCTCTAGATAGATGGTGTCTTACTTATCCCTGACGAACTTAGTCAGGAGACGCGTAAACGTGCATCTGGGACATACGTATGTGATGTATACACTCCTCTCTGGGCAAGGCGATGTGAGGCTCATGTGAGGCGAGGCCCAGCATAATGAGGCATGTGATCCGTACACACTTACCTGAGCAGGGTAAAGGGAGGCGAGGCCCAGCATGATGAGGCATGTGCTGTATACACACTTCCTCCCTGAGCAGAGCAATGCGAGGCTCATGTGAGGCGAGGCCCAGCATGATGAGGCATGTGATGTATACACACTTCCTCCCTGAGCAGAGCAATGCGAGGCTCATGTGAGGCAAGGCCCAGCATGACGAGGCATGTGATGTTTACACACCTCCTCCCTGAACAGGCCAATGTGAGGTTCATGTGAGGCCAGGCCCAGCATGATGAGGCATGTGATGTATACACACCTCCTCCCTGAGCAGGGCAATGTGAGGCTCATGTGAGGCCAGGCCCAGCATGATGAGGCATGTGATGTATACACACCTCCTCCCTGAGCAGGGCAATGTGAGGCTCATGTGAGGCGAGGCCCAGCATGATGAGGTCAGCATCGAGGCCGTAGAGGCAGTGGCGCGTATGAGGATCGTAGCCTGGCTGGCTGCGGTGATACCTGATGTAGTCCATGATTTTGTGCTCGCCTTCTCCTGGAGCCTGAGCAAAGAACAGATTCAATGACAGAAATTTAATCTAAAAACGACGCAAAGTTTCAAATAACAAATGCAAACGGTGGTGGCGACAACAATAACATTTTAGGGTTAGCATTAACACTAAGATTAAAGCTTGAAATAGAGTTCTTCTAAATAATTGATTTATACCTTAACACTTCAGAAGTGTATTTTCTTTTAATTAGGTGCGAGGAGCATTCACATGCATAAGATTTCAAGTTCTATTAAGCAGATATTTGAGAATGGTTGGCTTCAAACCTGATGCCCAGAATAGATGACAGTACACGACTGCCATGAAGGATCATTGGAGATTTTTGAGGTGATAAAATTCTGAAATTTTTGGTCCAGGCGATCCATGAACTCTGTGCCGGGAGTGATGCAGTTCGGATCAAAGGGCTCTCCTGGGGGCAAAATTTTGCCCTTTTCTGTGGCTGCAGTTTTTGATTTCTCATCACCTTGGCAGCGGGAAAACCTGCAGCAATCATACACAAAATTGGAGTATATATAATTAATTTGTTTTATTTGAGACTTGAGAGAAGAGAGAGTCCTAAATCTTTATTTAAGAATATTAGGAAAGGAAAATTTATGACCTGAAACGAAGTCTGGGCAGATCATTGAATATTTGACAAGACTATTTTTCTCCAAACATAAAGACAAGTCTGTCGGTGTTAAAGTGAATAAACAAATAAATGGACTACCGAGAAGCACCAATAATAACTTGTTCCTTCCAATAGTTTAAATGCAATTGCACACCAAATCACTCAATGTGCAAAGTTGGCATACCTTCCACTTCTCATTTGTTCCATTTTGGCTCTAGGAGCAACACCGTCAATAGCCAGGAAAAACACTTTCTCGGGGCGTATCATGCAGAACAGAGACTGTAAACAATGACAATGTTAAAAATAATAAACATGTATAAAAAATGCAACATTAGGTGATGGTTTTCATGGGAACATTAATTGTGTAATCATCGTTATCTTTGTTCGTACCTCAATGTAATGGAGTATATCTTCAAATATCTGGTCTTCAGTGATCCTGAAGCAAGGATCAGCCTCATCTGGATGAGAGCACGAGTGGATGATGCCATTCATGTCCAAGTAGAGATTATCAAACTCAGGAACCTGTAAGTAAGAAATCCATTTGTAGAATGCTTCATATCAACATACCAGAACTTAAAAATTTTATATAAAACGTATTTAATTTAGGTACAAGAATAATGCAACAAAGAGACATACAATACATGGACATTGTAAATATTTGTGCATATTACCTTTTGCAAATAAAAAATAGAAGCAATAAAGTAATCAGAGTTTTTATATCAAATTATTAAAAAATGACAATTTTCTACTGCCATAATTCAGTATATTATAGTTTGCTTCAGAGTTTAGCTTTTGATCATAACAACCACAATACCTGATCATGTCTGACATCTTCAACGATTGTAGGATACCTCTTGCTAATCCATCTGTAAAACTTGGGGACACCCATTGCAGCTAAATTATAAACAACCTGCCCGTTGAACAAATGATAGAAAATTAAAATTTTTTATGAAAGCATTGAAGATCGTTGAAAGCCTGGTTAGTAGTTTCACTAAACTTAGACAGACATAGAGCAAGTCTATAGTTAATGTAAATGAACATAGTATTTTGAGATTTCGGACCGACCAACGGACCATTCCACAGCACACCAGCACCAGTCCTCGGAAGACACAACCTTGTACTAAGTAAACAAAAGACAGCGTCGGCCATCAACAATAGTTCATCCAATAAGATATGTAAATTTTTTCAAAATAAAAGTACCAACGTATTGAAGTCAGGTTTTAGGTCAATAAATGTCTAATATATATTTAAAATGAATGTTTCCGCGTAGATTTCAACGCTGGTAACATTAAGAAACTTTAAAGTATCTCTCTTATCATATATACTTGTTTCATGAATTACAATTTGCCTATCTACGTTACTAAAAATCACTTTCAAAGCCGATCGGTCCACCAGGTCCGATCAAATTATGGTTTACGAAAGTCGCTTGACATTTATTGCTAATGTAAAGTATTATACATATATGTGTTTATGCTATTAATTTATCATAAAAGTTGTATCTCCATATTTCCATGCTTTGTTACAAGTGCCGTTCATCACCTGAAATGAGAATTTTCAAGTAAAACGTGAAAACTCGTATCACGCGAATACCCCCATTACTAGTATGTAAAGAGTATCTGTGAAAAAGTTTTAAGAGAAAATTAATATAGAAATAATTTATTGCGCAACAAGTTTATTTATTGATTTTCAGCAATAACAAGTATTACTTATTCAATTCACAAAATGAGCGAGGAAAAATTTATAAATTTTGCAAGCTGGTTTCGGTTAACGTCGATGACGCTACAGCGGCCTGTGATCGTTGCGGGGATATCATCTGCAATTAACAGTTGTGCAAAGTTGAGCAAAGCAATTTGCTAAGTTATTCGCAGAAACGAAACAGTACACTAGTATTGCCAGGACTGCCAACAACCTGCGCTTAGCACTGTAAATAGCGAAAATATGGTGGAAGGGAAATGCTCTTCTATGTTCTAAGTCTTTAACTGAAATGGAATAAACTCACAAGAAAGAGTTGAGAAAGAGAGCTGAAATGGAGGACAACCACAAGAAAGAGTTGAGCTTGTTGCGTAGCAAATTACACTCGTTACGAAACGAGCTGGTGGAAATAAAAGGTAATCAACACAAAACAGAAAAAAAACAATAACACCGAAGGTACTGGCACAAAGAGGTCATCTCTGATCTTGCCAGCGAGAGCACTCGTGAGATGCCGGACAGAGAGAAAAGACTTAACTTTGTTTGGTTTGGCGTTCCCGAAAGTAATGCTTCGGACGATGCGTTTATTGATGATTGTAGTGCCCAGGCACTTAACGTCGTTGTGAATATAACGTCATGCAAGAGGCTGCGATCGAAAAACGCTACCACCTGTAGACTGCCGCTGGTGACTAAATAAATCCCCAGAATTTAATTCTTTGTTAAGAAGGATGCTATCCCTTTAGAGAGAGCGGATTTTCGCAAGAAATGGCAGGATATAATCAGGCGGTAAAGCACGAAAACTCAGGTCAATCACTCTCACGATTCCAAGACAACACCGGCCGCACACGGTCAGTTAGCGGAGCTAGAAGACAAGTAAGAAGTCATGTCCATAGTTCCAGGACTGTAAATAATGTAAGCAGTAACAGCATACATCAGAGTGAAAGTGCAGAAAAAGTTTATAAATGTTTTTACCCGAACTCGGATTCCGTTTTGAACAAAAAAGTGAACTGTTAACTGTGATCGCAAACGAGTGCATAGACATTTTTTGTGTTACAGAAACACTCTCTAAAAATCACGTGTGGAAAATTGTACCTGTTGAAGCTCAGTTGCCAGGTTTTGACCGTTTTCATAACTTGAATGAAGAGCAGTGCAGTAGAGGTGTAGCTCTGTGGGTAAGAACCTCCTACGGCCTGTTATGGGGCCCAGCAAGTTAAGTTATCTGCAGAGCATCAATCAGCTAGAGAATCAGTGTGGTGCGAACTTTCTCTCAAAGGCAAAGATGGCCTCCTCATAGGCGTCGTGCATAGATCACCAAATAGTTCATCTGACAACGATAAATAACTCATTTGACAACGATAACAGTCATTTACCGAGCATGACTTTCCGTAAGTCACACACGTTGATCGTTGGTAATTTTAATTATCCAGAACTAGACTGGACAGAAGGACCCTATCCAAAGGATGGGAATCACCCAGCATCCTTGTTTATGAAGTCTGAGAGAGACTCCTTCCTAGCCCATCACCTACCAAGCCAACGCATTATAGGAGTAAACAAACTCCCAATATTCTGGACCAGGTGTTTACATGTGATGAATCAATGTTAAATGAGCTTCGTCACGAGGCTCCATTTGGCAAAAGCCATCACCAATAATTGTTTTTCAGTTTTAAGTGCTGTACAGAAAAGACGTTTTAATTTTGCAAAAGGCGACTATGATAATCTCCGTGAAGCAGTGAATGCAGTGAATATTTTGAACTGTACTTAGGACATGAATGTGGCTGAGTCATGGTCACTTCTCAAGTACACGGTTATGTCTGCAGTTGATGCGAGTATACCTAAAATTAGGCTCGGTGGAGCCAAAAAACTAAGTCGATGAACAGTAAATTTCTAGCCAAGATGAAAACCAAGAAGGAAGCATACTAGCGTTATTTACAGACTCGTAGCAATGCCGATTATAACCTATACGTAAGAGTTCGAAATCAAGCTAAAGGAAGCTATCGCACCGCAGTAAAATATTAGAAAAAAAATATTGCCATAAATGAAAAAAGAACCCGCAGGACTTCTTTTTGTACGCTAGCTCGAAGTGCAAGACAAAAGAGGGTATTTCTGATTTGAAAGTAGATCAACGAAAGATATCCTCTGATGAAGGCAAGGCTAACGTTCTAAATCAGTTTTTTGGTAGCGTATTCACTGAAGAGGACTTGAACAGTATTCCAGCTATATTAGAGCCCAGTCGGCTCAAAATTAACAAGTTTTGAAATACAAGAAGAAGAGGTTCTCAAGTGCCCGATCGCTCTAAATTCCAACAAGTCATGTGGACAGGACGGCTTCCACCCTAGATTACTCAAAGATTTAGCACCGTCCTAGTCGGCCTTTTCACGTCATTTTTTTGAAAAACTTTGAGCGAAGGGATCTTGCCGGCTGACTGGAAAGAGGCTCAAGTGACACCCGTATTCATAAAAGGTGACAAAAGCAAAAGCTGCCCGGGCAAAAGCTGCCCGTTTACAAGGTAATGGGATCTGCTGTGAGGGAACGATTGATCGATCACTTGACTGTTAATAATCTCCTATCAGACTGTCAACATGGCATTATTGCCGGTAAATCCTTTACTACTATATAACCTCTTGCCTACTCTGGATGAATGGGCCCGCCTGCTGTATGAAAGGAAGCCAGTAGACGCAGTGTACCTCGATTTTGCCAAAGCATTTGACAGTGTCCCTCATAAGCGGCTGTTGCGTAAATTGAAGTCTATGGGAATTGAGAGTAATGTACTCAAATGAATCAGAGATTTTCTATTAGGGAGACGACAACG
>NW_025940347.1:53578-55159 GCF_000764305.2 Hyalella azteca
CTAGGGCACCAAATATCCTTCACAGGATAAGCTAGGCAACCACCCTCCAGAGGAAAATCCCTCAGGGGTGACTGCAGTATCTGTCTCTTATACACATCTAGATGTGTATAAGAGACAAGCCCAGAAAGTAATGGTTATGCACCACTGAACGTTGCATCGAATCATCACTTCATACCCTGACTTTAGCTCGAATTGTAACTTGCGGACAACGGACTGCGACCAACCAGCCCACGTCGCCAGTGGAACTGCATGCATCCTGCCGTGCACCACCAGACCGTCACTTTTAGCTCAACATCCGGGGTTAGGTTTCAGAAAGCATAGTTCTGTTCCAAACTCTATCGTCCGCCGGCGAGTGACTTCCGCAGCTTTGCTAAATTACGTAACTTTTAGCTCACAGCATCTGGGGTTAGGTTCTGATAGCATAGTTCTGTTCCAAAATTTATCGTCGTACGACGCGTGGCCGTTCGACCGTGGGCTGATTCGACACACGGGACAGATACGGACGGCTCCGGCGCGCTCCGTCCGGGTGGTGTAAAATTTTTTCGCGTGTTGGCAGACGACGCTAGGCCATACGACGCCAGGCTTATTTTCCTGTGGGCTGATTGATCCAATTCAATTGATGTGATCTGTCTGGTGGCGTGTGACTGATAATGTTACAGTCAAGATGTGTTGTAGGCTACGTTCTTCAGGGAAGGGATCATGATAGTCCATTCGAAGCACGGCAGTGGTGGTCTCCGACAGGCGTCCCGACTGGACCACGTGCGGCGTGCAATCAGGGTTGCCAGATGGTGACAGGAAAACGGCCAAACCAGGTCACACAAAGGCCTCAAACGAACTCGACAGTGATTGGAAAATTTGTAATTACCGGTGCAGAAATTAAAATTTTCTCATATTATTAAAAAATAGTTTCTATTCATTAAAAATACAATTAATGTGAGACATTCATAGATTTAGGCCGGCAACGCAATTTGAAAAAAGGCAAAATTCGTCGCATTTGGACGGAAAAAGGTCCTCTGGCAAAAATGGCTTCCGCAGGCACAGCACGCCGAAACTCGTTCGTTCCACGTTAGAACGAACATATCGAACGATGACTTGTTTCAGTCACGATGAATGATGATTAAACCTACGTTGAAATATAAACGATAGTACGATATTATTTATTTCTTACAAGACTTTCAAATTGAATGAAATAAAGGAAAAAAATGTGAATATTGTTTCAATGAAATTTCCATTGCATGTTGGTTTTATTTTAAAAGGGCAAACCAGTGTTCATAAATTAATATGGGCATACCCGTATTAAATTTAGGGGTTAGGTCCACGTAATTATATACTTATTAATAAGAAATATCGTAGTAAAGCCATTGTACTTATCATAGTACAGCTTGACACTGTTGACATGAGTCACAGGATCAAGGCTTGCCATAATCATTCGAGCGATTCTCGACTTTATTTAGTCGGCGCTGCAAATCTGGAGTGGAAATTTCTTCTGAAATTCGACAGAAATTTGTGACGCTATGGCAGGGCGTGTATGGCAGGGCGTGTATGGCAGGGCGTGTATGGCAGGGCGTGTATGGCAGGGCG
>NW_025940348.1:0-671 GCF_000764305.2 Hyalella azteca
GTGTACAGTCGCACGAGCTGCTCTCCTTCCCTCACCGACAGTCTGCAATAACGTAAGGTTGTGATGAACGTTTCGAATTGCGTTATTGTAACAAATGTATATGTAGCAGCTGCTATACTTCCCCCACCAACAGTCTGGAATAACGCGGGGTTGTAGTGAACGTTAAGCAATGTGTTATTGTAAAAAAATGTAAATGTAGTAGCTGCTCTACTTCCACCACAGACAGATTTCAAGATTTAAGTGAATAAATGTCCTTGCAACTAAACCTAGTGAGATCCCACAGGATGGTCAGAGTGTGATCATCCATCATCTTATCACGTCGTACCATCCTTACCCAAGTATTAAAGTAACTCTATTGCTTGTATCGTAAATTAATTCAAAATTTAAAAGTAACAAAAATTCATTAAATTTTCATAGAAAGCGCTTCGCTTCGGAGTTCAACTCCATCCTTAGTTCGGAAATTACAAAACGCAGGTACAATCCGTAGTTGGTACAGTCGGAATTCAAGAAATATTGAAGTTAAAATCTAAATATACAAACAAAATAAAAATAAAAAATACCAGGGATTTATAAAATTAATTTTATAGAAGATATTGGATTGAGTTCCAAATGGCATGGATATTTATTTACAAGCGATGATAATTTGTCTTGGTTCGCATGATTCGCCTTAA
>NW_025940349.1:0-851 GCF_000764305.2 Hyalella azteca
CTGCGCAGTGTTTGTCAGCCTGCCCGCAACTCGGGGCTCTACCTGCGCAGTGTTTGTCAGCCTGCCCGCTACTTGGGGCTCTAGCTGCGCTGTGTTTGTCAGCCTGCCCGCAACTCGGGGCTCTAGCTACTCAGTGTTTGTCAGCCAGTCCGTCACTCGGGGCTCTAGCTGCGCAGTGTTTGTCAGCCTGCCCGCCACTCGGGGCTCTAGCTACTCAGTGTTTGTCAGCCTGCCCGCAACTCGGGGCTCCAGCTGCACAGTGTTTGTCAGCCTGCCCGCAACTTGGGACTCTAGCTGCGCAGTGTTTGTCAGCCAGTCCGCCACTCGGGGCTCTAGCTGCGCAGTGTTTGTCAGCCTGCCCGCAACTCGGGGCTCTAGCTGCGCAGTGTTTGTCAGCCTGCCCGCAACTCGGGGCTCGCAGTGTTTGTCAGCCTGCCCGCCACTCGGGGCTCTAGCTGCGCAGTGTTAGCCTGCCCGCAACTCGGGGCTCTAGCTGCGCAGTGTTTGTCAGCCTGCCCGCAACTCGGGGCTCTAGCTGCGCAGTGTTTGTCAGCCTGCCCGCCACTCGAAGCTCTAGCTGCGCAGTGTTTGTGCCTCTCTGCAGCGCTCAATATCGACGAATGCTTCCCGAAAATTCTTATTTACCGCAGCTCATGTGCAGGGATTCTATAAAGAAGGATAATATGGAGATGAATTATTTGTAATAAAGGTAGTGTACGCAACGGAGTATTATGTTGCTACCACTTTATCTTGTTATGTTGTTGGTGACTTGCCGACAGCTTTTCCAGTCACCTGGGAATAATCCCCACTGTCTTGAACAATTGAAAACGAAGAATTTCATTTCATTGCAT